>NW_020185338.1:1575773-1595496 GCF_003031525.2 Neophocaena asiaeorientalis asiaeorientalis | reverse complement strand
TCCTATTCTCCCACCCCATCCCCATATTCTCTCCCCCTGGAGTGACTTTTTCTACGTCTGATCACGTGACTCCCTCTTTTAAAGTTCTTCGGTGTAGGGACTTCACTGGTGGCGCAGTGGTTAAGATTTCGCGCATCCAATGCAGGGGGCCCGGGTTCGATCCCTCGTCAGGAAACTAGATCCCACATGCATGCCGCAACTAAGGAGCCCACATGCCACAACTAAGGAGCTCCTAAGACCCAGCACAACCAAATACATACATACGTACATAAATAAAATATTTTTTTTAAGAAAAGTTCTTTGGTGCCTTCCTGTGGCTTGTACCTTACTTGATATCAGGCCTGTAGTGACCAGGCCCTGGCTCAGTACCTACCCCCCTCCGACAGTCCAGTCATCCCCAACTGTCTCCTCAGAGAAAAAGTTCCCAGGAACATTCTTCTCTTATCATTTGTGGACTCCAGGGTTGGGAGGGTCCTTCAGAGCCCCACCTGGGCCCGAGGTCAACTCCTTTACGAGCCCCTCCCATGCTGCCATCTCAGCGACTTTTAGGGGCTTGATGCCTGCATGCTGTTCACATGCCGCTCCCTCTGCCTAGGATGTGCTTTCTCCCTTGTCCAACTGGTGAACTCCTATTCAGCCTTTAGGACCCAGCTCCAGCATCTCCCCATTTGTGGGAGAGAATGGATTTCTCCCTTCTCTGAGTCACTCCTCTATCTAGGCAGTTAGCACTCACTGCTCTGTATTGCTAGCATCTGATTTCAATGGAGCCTCGCCTGCCAGTGTAGGATTTCAAGCTTCTTAAAGGCTGGCCGTTATCCTCTCCATCACTATAGCCCATCACCTGGCCTGTGCCTGGCACGGAGGAGCAACTCAGCAAAACGGTTTTGGAGTGAATGAAGAATAGGCTTATGACTAAAGACTTTCAACCCTGTGGAGGAGTTTCTCTAAGAGAGCAGAGAAAGGCCTTTCCACTGTTAGCACTGAGAGCTTCCTTGTCCCTTTGGTCTGCGGGCCTCGCCTCGATGACAGAGAGGGCACCATTGTCCTTTACTTGCTGGTTTGGCTGGTTTCCGGTTGAGGTTACAGGAAATATAATAGGGTAGAGGCAGGGGCTACAGTATATTCATGCTGATTTGATAGTTTCCAGTCTGGAAAGGATGAAGGATGTTGAAGGATGCCAGCAAGGCCCCCTGCCCCAAACTGTGCTCACCACCTTGGTGCTGGTGTCTGAAATTTCAGCCCCAGATGTCCTCTTCTCCCTCCCCAGTCCTTTTTAAAAATGCATTGTCAGAGTCCATACCGAGTCTGGGGGCCTATGAGCTTTCCCTTGTGTCTCCAGGACGGGCTGTCCCCAGTTCTGGAAGTATGAGTTCGGCACCTGCACGGCAGCCTGACCTCGCTGGAGGAGTCCTCGGGGCAGCTGAAGGACATGATGGCCTTCCTCCTGGGCAGCAGCTTCTCCCTGGAAGGGGCCTGGGAGAAGGGGGGACTCCCCAGAAGGGACTCAGCAGGCCACGGCCACATGGGTGCATATAAGGTAGGGATGCAATCCACAGGGGCAGAACGACTTGAGAATGTGGGTCATCTTGTATTTTCCTGCAGTGGGGAGAACAATGGTGCAGGAGGCAAGAGACCTAAGCTCTCCCACTTTCTAGCTGGGCAATCCAGGACAAGCGGTTAACCTCTCTGGGCTTTTTTTCCTCATCTGGAAAATGGGACCACCAGCCTCTCCCCTGCCTACCTCTGTGAGCACCCAGCATGCCCTTGGGAGTGCGAGTCAAGCCCTTCCGGGCAGATCATTGTGCTGTGTAAACCAAACCTGTTTGGAATTTGTCTGGCTCCTTTAACTTCGGGCACCTCAGTGAGATTTTTGAAAAAGCTCCCTGGCAGCGGGGAGAGCACGCCTGGCTGGGTAAATGCCCAGGGATTTGTGGCAGAGCCTTGGCCAGGCTGTTAGCTGCTAGGTCATGTCTCTGTCAGGAAAGCTGGGTCATGTTCTTGGCCAGAGGCGGCCGCTGGTGGTCACTAATGCAGAGTGGCTGCCTCTCGGAGGACGTGCCCGCCATGGGGCCGCCTCCCTGCAGTGTTTTTGAGGTTTTATTCCAGCCACTGCTTGTCATGGGGTGGGGAGATGGGGGGAGTGGAGAACCAGATCGCTCATTCCCCTGACCCCTTCTGGACACTTGTGTGAAGTCTGGGAACATACTCTGCTGGGTGGATGGGCAGCCAGTGTCAACAGCCAGCCCCAGGTTTCTTTACGGAGGACGCAGATTGGAGATTTCATCTTGGGTCTGAGACGTTTATTAAAACTTGCCTGGTTTGGGCTCCTGCCAGAGGGGCCCAGGCTGCCTCTGATGAGAAACAAGGCTGCCCACAGTGCATGCTGCTTTTCATGTGTGAAATATGTGTCTGAGCAGTTTTCTTGATGGTTGGGAAGGGGGGTTGCAGAACCACAGCTGCTGGCTGGGCCCCTGCAGGGCTGGCCCTGGAACACACCGCTGTCTGTGGCAGGTAGGAGCTGGGAGGGCCTCGCGGCTCATCCTGGCCAGCCTTTCATTTTAGATGCAGAAGCTGAGGCTCAAGAGAGAAAGGGACTTGCCTAAATCCCAAAACCAGGCTGGAACCCAGGACTCCTGGCTCCCATCTGTAAAATGCCCATAGTGGAGGTGTGACAATTATAAGATGCTTTGCACAGAGGTGCCCATTGCTGCCCAGAGGAAGTGCTCTGCAGAGCCACAGTCTAGCCACACCTCACCATCCCAGTGGATACCAGATAGCTTTCTGTTTAACATCGATGCCTCTGCCCGTTGGCTGCTGGGAGAAATGGCCAGGCTGCCATCATGGATTCGGTTGGCGGCCTTGAGGGGATGCAGGGAGTCCCCCAGAAGGAGGCGCCTTGGCCTTGAGGAGTGCTGCCGGTCTCTTGTGAGTGTCCCTGGCATGTGCTCCCTCCTGAGTGCTGTTCTGCAGACGTCAACCTGGCAGGCACACCAAGGTTTCATCCTGCTGCTGCCAGGGTGCTAACAGCACGCCTTTCAAGCAGCTGCCAAGACTGTCCCAGTGGTATATCCTCCTGGCCATGGCCTGAAGCTTTCATAAGCCCCACTACAGGGACCAGAAAACATTCGGGGGTGGGGGTGGGAAACAACAATATAAGCAGGGAAAGTCACACAGGTCATCCTGGGCAGCTTCTACTGAGGCAGGAGGAGTGAGCAGGGCTCAGTGGGGTCTGTGGACTCATGGGGCAGAGGAGACCCTGGGGCCTCCTTCGAGGCTCCCGCTTCCTGGGGACCCTCTGCCTCTGATTCTCCTAGAGGTCTTCCTTTGTGTTCACGGGCCCCTTGAGGTCTATGGAGAAAATTCAGAGGGTCTATGAAATTGGGTGGGAAAAAAATTTGCATTTATTTTTCATAGCCTCAAACTGAAATGGAGTGTTTCCTTCCGTTATGATTGTAGTGAAGAAAAAACCGAGCACCACGTCAGCAGCCCCTGTGATTTGGTGGCTGCCCAAAGAAGTCACAGACATGCCCATGTCACACTGCAGTCCTTCCTGACATCTCAGAAATATCCCGTATGTTGATCACTACTTCAGAATTCCAAGGGTAGGTCTCCCATCTTGTTCCTTGCTTGAGTTGCTAATGAAGAAGCATACCTATCACCGTATCATAGTTTTTTCATAATTTGCTAACTGCATTTGCAGCATAATTGGTTTCCTTTGTAACCCTATGCATTCCCTTTTACACAGTTAAAAATACTACTTCGACGCAGGTCCGTAGCTGCACCAGACTTCCAAAGGGGTCCAGGATGAGTACAAAATTAAGATTCCCTGTTTTAGACCAATAATTACCAGCCATCTTCCTCATCTTTATGTCACGTAAAAGTAGAAGCTAGGGGGCTTCCCTGGTGGCGCAGTGGTTGAGAGTCCACCTGCCGATGCAGGGGACATGGGTTCGTGCCCCGGTCCGGGAAGATCCCACATGCCGCGGAGCGGCTGGGCCCGTGAGCCATGGCCGCTGAGCTTTGCACGTCCAGAGCCTGTGCTCCGCGATGGGAGAGGCCACCACAGTGAGAGGCCCGCATACCACAAAAAAAAAAAAAGTAGAAGCTATATTTTTATGATGACTACTTGGACCTCCTCCTTCACTGAGCTGCTTTGAACTCTTGGTTCTGAGGGCTTTCATCTGTGCTTATTCTATTTTTTAACATTATTTCACTTGATTTCTTGGCAGACAGAGGTGCCTTGTGCCACCATTGCTGGCTTTTGCTGCCCTCTGGTGGTCACAGTGAGGCCCGTTGCCAAGGACAAACTGGAACAGCTGGTGCACGCCTGTTGCTCCGTGGGGGGTGAGCATATGGACAACCGGTTCACACTGGTGACCCAGGTCAGTGTCCACTCTCGTTCATGATTCTGACAGCTGCACGTGGACTTCTGCCTGAGAAGACGGGAACTTGCTGTGTTCCTGAGTTCCCCTGACGTGTCCTCATCTTTCCCAGCGGTCCTGGGGGTTAAGGCCCTGGACAAGACCCAGATTCCTGCAGTAGCACCAGGGCTGGGTTTGCAGGTGCCCTTCAGGTTTGAAGGTGATGCCCTTGGCAGAATAGCCAGCCTCATCCATTGGTCCCTGTGAACTTCAAGTGAACCGGGGGTTGGGGAAGCAGGTGGTGGAGGATGTCAGCAGAGCTATTTGCCTTGAAATTTGAAATCATAGTAACCGCTAATCTAGGCTATTGTTCAGTGGCATATCTGGGCAGGGGGCGGCTTCCTTCCAAATGTTAACTTGAGCCGAAAGCCATTGATCCCCAGTGTATTAACTCAATCTGATGGCAAGTGAGCAGATCCAAGCGTGGAAGCTTCCCAGGCCTCTTGGAGGCTCTCAGAGGGCCTGATGAGAGCTTGGGATTGGGTCTTGGGTGAGAGTCAGAGTTCAGAGTAATTGAACTCACTCAGCTGCTTAACAAACAAAATCAGACAAAGCCCGGCCTTCTGTCAGCACCTGTCACCTCCCTCACAGAAAGATGGTCTCAGGACCACCCAAAGCAGAGTGTCGGCAGTTTTATCATTAGTGGGATGAATTGAACCCAATACATCCATCTTTGCTGTCTTCGTGAGCGCTCTGATATCCGGCCAGGGGTAGGGATGCTGTTGGTCGTCAAACAACAGAGTTTCTGTCTAGGTTATGTGACTCGGTCTGCACCAAGATAAACTCAGAATCGCAATCTGTATGATGACAGTGTTGGACTAAATGCCCCCTAGTCTCCTCCAGCAATCACACCACGCATTTAAGATTCCGTGCTCTGAAACTATGCCCCTCAAAATGCACTAGAAGTCAGCAAGTATTCCGGGTTGGTCAAGTCTGGATTCCTGGTGTCCTCCCTGGACTTCTCCAATTTACAGTGGTTCTGTGACTAGAGTTGCTCTTGGAGAAAGAACCATAAACTACTCAACATGTTCAAATCAGATAGTGCCAGCTAGTGCAGGACCCAGTGGAATTCACTTTCTTCTTCCATCTGCAGAACTGTTGGGTATCAAAGATCTTTCCAAACCTGACCACGGGGAGCCTGTGGTGTGTCAGCTAGGGCATGTTCCAGTGTTCTGGCCTTCTCAGCTGACCAGTCTCGAAGGTGTCCGCGCCTGCAGTACGTCTGGGCTTAAGGGGGCTGTTACTCTGACCTAGGAGGGAATTGGGTGGGTTTCCAGTTCCTGAATGCATAGGCTTATGGTGCAATGACTTAAGGAATAAAGTCATAAAACACAGGCCTATAGACCACAGCAAAGATCCCTCTGACTGCTTTCTTTTCATCCCAGTGCTGGGTCTCACCAGAGCAGCTTGTCTTTCAGCTCAAATATGTTTTGATTGAATATATTTCTATCAGCGGAAGGCTCACAGTCCAATCTAACAGAGGTGCCAGTTTTGCTTGCTATTTTGAGACATCTTGGAGGTTAGTGGGGCTTTGAAAGCAAAGGTGAAGGCAAGCAACTCAATTAAGCAAAGCATTTCACGTGGTATTTGCCGGGTGTTCGAAAGCAATACTGTCGGTCCATTTTTTTCAAAGGCCAAGGGTGATACTGCACTGAAGCGACACACGAGGGCCCCCTAACTAGCACACGGTAAGGTAAGGATATGACAGAAACGTTAAAAATAACTGTTGCAGCCCATTGTTGTAGAGAGAGGAAGATTCTAGCCAGGTCAGCCCGGCTTGCACTACAAATCATAGAATTTAGTGCTACTTTCAATTTCTTTTTAAAGCATTCACGGACGCTTAGCTATTAGAATGGCCTCATGATAGGGGAAGATTATCTCTAATACGGTGATAGGGCGTAAACACCAAGATCCAGGGGATTCTAGTCGTTTATTCACACAAATGTATTGGGAGCCTACTCTGTGCCCAGATCTTAGGAATAAAATGCTGCAGGAGACAAGATGCAGTTCTCAGGGAGCTTGTGGTCATTTACAAGTGTGTGTGTGCTCACGTGTGTACACACATCCACACACCCACAGTAAATATCCTCCAGCACGATGGTCTCAGCCCTCTCCTGTCCCCTGCCAGGGGGATGCCCTGCAGAAGAGCTCTCACTGCGGCTGGGATCCCAGCACACGATAGCCCTTCAGTTGTGACTTGTGATAGCATGTTTGATTGTAAATGAGAACAAATGACATCATTGGTCAGGGACCACCTTGAATCTTTCTAATTTATAAAAATCATGCTCAAACCTCAATATTTAAACTTCTATTCGCAATAGATTAATTGCTGCACATCTCACAACAGATGGGCCAAAACGCCATGTCACACTTCGAGCTGACCGTTCTAGTGTGTGATGGCTTTAGAGTGACAAATTTTAGGTTCTGCCCCAAACACAGAAAAACAATTGCATTCATCGAAATCCTTAGTTCTTCCACTTTTTATCACAGCTGAAAGTTAAGTTAGAATGCTTGACGCATCTGTCAGTAGGTTTTCCTTCTGAAGTGTTGGCTGACTTTGGCTTTCCGTTAGATCTGAGAAATTTTACAGTTTCCTGTGAAATCCAAGACGTTATTACTCACTCAATTCATGTCTACATTTATTGAGCACTTATTGTGTGCACTTGTGAGATGGATAAGCAATGGTCCGTCTTCTCTGGGAATATACAGCTGAGTGGGGTTAAAGTACTCAATGTACATAATGTACATTGTACATTATGACACTTCAGTACATAATGACACTGAAGAAAGCAGAAGGTCTAAATTAAGTTATGGTGACGATTAAGCACCTAACAGGCCAGGCACAAGGACATGAGAATGGATAATATATGGCACCTGGTTCAAGAATGCAAACCATCACTTATACCGAGGGCTTACACTGGACCAGGCACTTTGCCGAACACTTTTATGTGCATTTTCCAGTTCACTTCTGACAACAACCAGATGAGGCATTTTCATTATTTTACAGTTGAGGAAACAGGGTTAGAGAGGATAAAGTCACATCTCGTGCTCAAGTGTGTTCCCCATGCAAAGTCATGTCTTAGTAACCATGCTACAGTGCATCTGTTGCCCAGAATCTAGTGGGGGAGAAAAAATTAGCATAAACCAAAGCAAAATATACGGGACATGAGAAAAATAGAAGCTATGTTCAGAGAGAACTATTTGTTAGCAGATCTAACAACTGCTGCAAAGTAAAGCAAGATGGCTTGATGCGTTGCAAGTGTTTAGTAAGTACTTTCTGATATCCACGGGATTGCATCGATGGAAACTCCTAGAGCCCCAACTGTAGCTGTGGGTACCTCACTTCTTTGCCCACACTCAACCCATCTTCACCTTCCTAAAAATCAGGGGCCCCCATTAATGTGGAACTTGATTTAGTCGTAAGCCAGCTTGTCCTGACCTGGTGCCAACAAATGGTTAAGGAGTGCCGTTGGCTAAGTCAAGGCATGGGTGCCATCTTTCCCATTAATGGTGGGCTAGATGGGCATGGACAGGGTTTGATGAAGTGGGCTGGGCTCAGACCCTCCTGTTGTGTGCCTTAGAGATGCCACTGGCTTTCACCAGCGCACCGGGTTGCACAGTTATGACTGACCTGAAGGGTACAGTGGCTCCAGCCAGATGTCTCACCCTTGAGGGAATGCCAGAGGTCCATCACATTTCCCAGGATCCTTTGCACTGCAGCATGGCGTCAGCTTCAGTCGCTCAGAAGGTCAGAGAACTGGAGATGATAATTGCCATCGACCCAGGTAAGAAACCAAGCAGTCACACCTCAAGGACCTGGAGAAGTTCATCACTGATGAATGTTCAGGGGAAAAAGCAGCATGCCAACTGTATCTACAGTATGCTTTTTTTTAATGCTAATACTGTGTATGAATCCGGAAAAAAGTAAACGCACCAAAATACTAACGGTGATGATCTCTGGATAGCGTGATTGCGGGTGATTTTTTTTCTTCATTTTTCCCCCCAAATTTTCAACACTAAACGTACGAGGGAGTTTGGGAGGTGGGCACGTTCCCATCCAGAACTAAATTGGGGTTGCGTAGGGAAGAAAAAGGGAGAGGAATGGTTTCTAGGTAGTCAACTGCCACTGTTTAACCAATGTCATCCGTCATTCCGTAATAATGTCTCTGATCATCTTCTTTTGTGCCATTGCCTGGGGTTGGGCGTAGACTAGATTTTGTGCACCGGGCAGCGGAGACATGAGGGGGTGTTGGATTGCTCCTCCTTGGCGGATCCTTGGTGGGGCAGGACCCTGCAGAGACAACCTCACAACAGTTTGCAGCCGACATGTATATTGTATTTGGCGTCTCAGAGGATAGCCCTTCTGTGGTTTGAGAGCCACTGACTTTCTAGACATGAGACAGGGCTGCTGGGGTCCAGTAGGGGTCTGCTGGTTCCAGTTAGGACGAGGTTTGCTGAAAGGTGCTTGTCTGTTCGTTCATTCACTCATTCATTCATTCATGCTGCAGAAAACAGTTTCCTTTACATGCAAACACAGAGTAAATTTGGGATATCTGCTCATTACAGACACACCTTTCAGGACACACACATACATCGAGTCGTGGCTGTGTATACAGAGTCTCTGACATAGCCGGTCTCCGTGGTGAATATTTTTTAAAATTCTGCAATACTTTCTGTCTCACAAACATTCTTACCCAGGCTGACAGCTCTCCTGCTCAGTACAAGCGTCATATGGGAAGATGTATTATTAGCTCTGCCATTAGCTCAGATAAAAAAGTAACTGGGAAGTAAATTTACTGCAGACACAGTGCTCCCTTTGCTTAATCAAAATGATCTGGGAGGTCGTCCACAGCAATACCCTCAGTGCTTGGGTGAACTCTGTGTCAAGGCTTGAAGCACGAGGCTCGGGGGATAGGCAGATTTATGACTGTCCAGAGGTGCCAACATTGTTTATCAAGGAACGTCTTTAACCCTCAAGAACAACAGAGGCTTCTGATTCCCACTGTATTAAATAAGCAGGTATAAGACTGATGGCCATATATTGAACACCAGTCACGGAGCATAATAATAGAGCCACTCAGTCATTTTTGAGAAGACCTCACATGGCTGGCGTTTGAGGTGCCTGGAGAAGATGAAGAAATGCAGGTTTATAATGGTAATGTTTGTGCTAATAATAACATCATCACAGATGGATGGACGGCTTTCAAGTTGACAAAGGTCTCTCTCCCCTCTTCTCTCTATGCACCACATCCTATTAAATAGGTTACATTCCAATTTTTTTCTTTTAAGATGTTGTTATTCTTCTCCCCACTTATCAACAGTAATTCACGTTTATTGTAGAAACATCAGAAAACATGAAAGAGGCAATAAAAATTACCAGGATCCCATCACAATTAACCATGATTAACAGTTTTATGTTTGCCCTTAAAGTCTTTTTCTTCAGTCTTGAACCTATAAGACTGAATGTATATATATATATATATATATATATACACACGTATATATGTATATTCCAATATATATATTGGAATAATACTGTGATACTATTTTAGGACTTGCTTCTTTCCCTTTTAAATGTATTGTGAACATCCTTCTATATCATTAAATATCACCACAACATCCTTTATAGTGTTTACATAGAATTCTATTTTATGAATGTTCTACCATTTTATTAATAGCCTATTATTTGACACCACAAACAATGAGGCACTGAACATCCTTATGACTACATTTGTGTACATACCCATGATCACTTTATTAGGATAAATTCCTAGAAGTGAATTGCTGGCTCCAGGGGAGTGTACAAATCTAAGGTACAAATCACCCTCCAGACAAATGTTCCCGTTTCCACTCCCACGGGCAGTACGTGAGGGGCCCTTGCCTCACAGCCTTCCTCCACCTGGACCACCCCCAGCTCCATGTAGGAAAACTGATGTTCAGAGCAATCAAGGGACAAGGCCAAGGTCACACAGCTGTGATGTGCCAATGCCTGGACTTGAATGTATGTTTCCAGATGCTGAATCTGGAGCTGTTCCTCCATAACCAGAATCCACACCCTGTGTCCCTCCACGTTGTCCAGGTACCTCGAATGCAAGTTGACGCCCCCCGCGTCCCTTAGGTCCCCCTCTCGTTTCAGCCGCAGCTGGGGTGGGAGTTCTAAGTCACATCCCCCCCTCTTCCACGGCACAGATACGCCCCGAGGTGGCCTGAGCATGGACGGAGGCACAATGGTATGTGATGAGAGTCCGGAGGCTGTGCAGCCTTCTGGGACTGGCTTGGCAGCCACGGTGGCATCTGTAAGATGTAGCTGGTGCCCGGCCACCCCCCCACCCCCACCCCCGGGTTCACTGCAGCTGCAGTGGGCGGTTCCCAGCACATCAGCTTCCCACCTGGGCCTCGGGTCTCTCTGTTTCTCCAGGAGAGCAGGTGCGGCCCAGAAGTGCCGGGGAGTCAACGCCCCGACGGGCAGCCTTCACCCAGTAGGGGGCAGAGCTGGTGCATACGGCTCAGTCTCCCTGTCCTCTGGCAGGACAGTCCCCAGGGGTTACTGCTCGGTTTCTTAGAGGATCTCAAGCAGGATTGAGCCGCCGTTGCCTTTGGAGTTAACCTGCTCACTCACACATCCTTTCGTGGCTTTTCACCTCCTCCCTCTTCTGACTTCTTTCCTGGGCTCCCTCTCCACTGAAATACCTGCCCCCAAGCCCTTGTCTTAGGGTCTGCTTTGGGGGAATCCCCAGCTAAGACAGCCCTGTTTCCCTTCCTCCTTCTGTATTCCCTGTATTGGTTAGAGCTTGCTAAACTGCTCTAACAAATGACCCCCAAGAGGCTTTGCTCCAATACATACAGCAGAAATGTTGCCTCTCTCACACAACAGTCCAGGGCGGGTCCTCCAGGGTGCGTGTTCTAGCTCTGCAGGAAGGCGATCTGCTCCCTCGCGGTCACTCAGGGACCCAGCAGCTCCGCATCCCAACGTGAGACCCCCAGGGGGCGCTGGCTGTCAACAGCCCAGCTCCCAGGAAGGGAAGAGCTTGGAGTAGAGCCTGGAGGTGTACGACCAGGCCAGGGGGAGGCCACATCACCACTCCCACTCTCTTTCCACTGCTCTTCGATTGTCACATGGAGAGGACCTGGTCTCGAGGCCACACTTAACTGAAAGAGAGGCTGGTGGGCCCCTTACCCAGTGACCCTTCTCGACTGGCCCGGGAGGGGTCTGCCACACCTTCAAATCCACTTCTGAAACAAAAACAAACAAACGAACAAAAAAACAAGCTACTGTCCCCATAAGATGCTACTTGGAACACAGTTATGTGATTTTGTGATTTAATTTTGTTTTTGCCTAATTTTAGGCAGCCGGGGTCTCGGGCACCTGCTCCATCCAGGCAAGCTGCTGCGGGCCTTCCTGTCTCCGTCCCACGTCCGCTCCATGCTCCGCACCACCGGCTTCCCCGCGCATCTCAACCACGAGCCTCCGGAAGAGACGGACGGCCCGCCGGGAGCCGCGGCTTCCTGCAGGCCTGGGAGAAGGGGGTCTCCATGGTCGTCGACCAGAGAGCCTTGAACTTGCACAAGAAGCTTGTTGACGAGGCTGTACAGCGAGGTGAGCAGTGAGAGGAGGGGAGTCCCTTTAGCCAGATGAGGCTTCATGGGCAGAGGGTGGAGGGAGTCAGCGTTTGTGGGACTTCCTCCGGGTGCCCAGGCACAGTGCTAGGCACCTGACACGGGGCGTTTTCCTTAACACTCAGAACAACTCTGTGATAGCAACAGCATTATCCCCATTTTATGGATGAAGAGACTGAGGCTCTGAGAGGGCCAGGTGATTTAACCAGGTGGGGATGATGAGCTGGAATTTGAAGCCGGGTCCACCAGGCCCCGTGATCCCACCTGTGCACATGCTTCCCCCCGTGAGAGGCAGGGGTGACCTGCAGAGGACACTGAGACACCCGGGACAGGCCTGGACCCCCGAGTTGAGGGTAGAGTGGTCGAGAATAGGGTGGTGGAGAGACTTAGACAGCCGTGTCCCACAGAGCCCAAGTGGGCAGGATGCCCCACACTTCCCAGGTTCCCGGAACACCCAGATGGGCATCAGAGCCGAGAGTGCTGACCGTGCGAGCCTGGGACGCTGCTGTCAGTGTGTCAGGACCAGCCTAGGGTGCAGGGTGAACAGCTGCTACTCATCTCTCGTCGTTCTGTGGGTGTCACTCAGACATCAGCCGGGAGCCTACCGCACTTCCGACTGCCTGTCTCTCTGTGTCCCTCAAAATGCATTCTTCAGAGAAGTACTTTTGTCTTCTTAGCCTCTGAAAAGGGCTTCCACCTCAGGAAGGCATATCCTAAAGCGCCTGCCACGTTAGAAGTTGTGAAACGGCTGTGTCTGGACATACAAAACCCATTTCACACGATGAGTGTGTATTGAGTACCTAATATGTGCCAGGCGCTATTTAAGGCTCTTGGGATCCATCGGTGAACCAGACTGACAGCCATCCTGCCCTCGTGGAGTAATGGAGACGGTAAACAGCATAGGAAAATAATACAATACGTGTGTAGTGTGTTAGAAGGTGATACATTATGGAATAGAGTGGCCCGGGACCCAGGGAACGGGGACTGACAGGCCAGGCGTGAGGGGGGCATGCAGGGGTGGGCTGCCCTCTTAAACAAGAGGGTCAGGGAAGACCTCCTGGACAGGGTGCCATGTGAACAAGGCTTGAAGCAGGTGCAAGAGTGAGGCCTGGACTGGCTGCGGGAACAGTGTCCCTGGCTGTGACAATGGCCATGAGGTGGAGTGGGGGCCCGGCAGGCTTAAGACAGGACAGCAGCCAGCTGACCAACCTGGAGCAGGTAAGGAGAAGAGGAGCTGGATGGAGGACAGAGGTCACGGTTAGGTTTTAAAGGATCCCCCGGGGGCTTCCCTGGTGGCGCAGTGGTTGAAAGTCCGCCTGCCGATGCAGGGGACGCGGGTTCGTGCCCCGGTCTGGGAAGATCCCACATGCCGTGGAGCGGCTGGGCCCGTGAGCCATGGCCGCTGAGCCTTGCACGTCCGGAGCCTGTGCTCCACAACGGGAGAGGCCACAACAGTGAGAGACCCGTAGTTCTGGGGATGGATGGTGGGGATACTTGCACAATGATATGAATGTGCTTAATGCCAGAGAACGGTATTCTTAAAGATGGATAAGATGGTAAATTTTACGTTAGGTGTGTTTTGCCACAATTACAATTTGAAAAAATTTATAAGAGTGCAGATTTGAGCCTGGATAACTGGAAGTGTGGGTGCCTATTAGACGTGCAGGTGGGGAAGACAGCAGGCCATCAGATCCACGAGTCGAGTACAGGAGAGCCGTCTGGGCTGGAAAGAGGAACTGGAGAACAGTTGGCACATGATGGCCTCAAAGTCAAGACACTGGATGACATCATGGAGGGAATAAGTTGAGACAGAGAGAAGGACCCAAATTGTGCCCTGGGACGCTCCACGCCCAGAGGTCAAGGGGAAGAGCAGGATCCTTCGTCCAAGAAGGATCAGCACTGAGGAAGGAGGAAAACCAAGAACCGTGCTGTCACCAAGGAGAAGGAACAGCCAGCTGTGCCCACTGCTTCATAGGCCGGCAGTCTCTTCCATCTGGCCACGCCCTGCTGGGTGTTTTTTGCTGCCCACTTTCCCAGAAGTCGCTCTGCCCTCCTGTTCACCTGACCGCCGGCTCCATGCTGGACCTCAGCTCAGAACTGGGTCTTGCCCACACAGTGGCTTGGAATTTGGAATTCACTGTATTAGATTTTGCAGAACTTTCATTACATGTGGACGAAGAAAGTAGAAGCAATTTGGCCTTTTAATGACAATGATTTCAGTTCTTCTTTTATAAGTGAAGCCTGGGAAATGTTTAAAGAAGAAAGCTCCGTCATTGATTCCCTGTCTTGAAGATAAATTGATAAATTGGTTCTTTATAGCTTAGGTGCAGGGTCTCCTCTCGTCCCGACCTTCCTCGCCTGGGCTTCTTTCTCTCTGTGTGCCCCCCTTGGAGATATGCTATGTTCCCCAACCTGTGTGGCTCCCTGCTGCCCCGTCTTACTAGTATCCTGTATCCTCAATCCAATTTCAAAGAAATAAAGAGCCAGGCTTTACACAGCACCTGCTTTGTGCCAGGCCCCCAGCTTGGTGCTTGGCAAACATCACACCATTGCATCCACAGCAATCCTGGGAGAGGGCCTGATTACCCCCATTCTGCAGAGGGGGAAGCCAAAGCTCAGAGAAGTCCCGTGGCTTGCCCAAGGTCACACAGCCAGGAATTGTTGTTTGGTTCTATTCAACCCCCTTGCGGGGCCAACAGTCTGTCCCTCACAGCACACAGAGGGACTGGGTCTTTCGACCTGTCGTGACTGCCCCCCATTCCCTGGGGTGTCACGTCACACATAGATTGTGCCTCATGGGTATCCCTTGATGGACGACTGCCCTCCACTTGTCTTTCCCCCTAGGCAGGGTGTGGAACTGGAGAAGGGGGGCTGGGAGAGCCCCGGTACGGGCACTTCAGGATCTCTGACAGTGATCTGGCTCCTTGCCCTCAGCTCGCCCCATCGACCCACTGGGGTGGCCGCGACAGCTCCCAAAGGGCTTGCGGTGACAACATGGGGAGGCTGGGGTGGGAAGCAGCTGTCTCAAGCAGCTTCTCAAGGGAAGCAGCTGGTTTTAACATAGACAAGGTGCTTATTTGGGTTGGCTTTATGTGAGGGGGTGAGGGGCTGATGATGGAGCTTATGGGGGTAACCAAAGCTCCCCCAACCGCCCCTTGATACTGCTGCTGGGCCACAGAGCAGTCCGGGAGCTCCTGCAGAACCAGCGGGACCGTGAGTACTGGGTCCACCATCCCTGTCCCAGGCCCTCTGTTAGCCGCTGGATAAGACTTCATCCTGGGCCAGCGAATATGCAAAGATTCTACCTCAAACGGCTCTGAGGGGGTTTAGTTAATGGAAACCAAATCAATTTTATTTTATTATGGGATTTGTGTGTGTGTTCCACATATTCTACAATAATATGTATTATTATTATAATTAGAAAGTGTGCTTTTTATTTTATTTTATTTTTTTGCGGTACGCGGGCCTCTCACTGTTGTGGCCTCTCCCGTCGCGGAGCACAGTCTCCGGACGCTCAGGCTCAGCGACCATGGCTCACGGGCCCAGCCGCTCCGCAGCATGTGGGAGCCTCCCAGACCGGGGCACGAACCCGTGTCCCCTGCATCGGCAGGCGGACTCTCAACCACTGCGCCACAAGGGAAGCCCGAAAGTGTGCTATTTTTAAGAGTCAAATTCACTTTGGAAATTACTTGATGCCAGTAATTAACTCAAGGCCCAGACTCTGGGATTTTTCCTCTGTTTTCTTGAACTTCCCTGAAGATAGTCAAGGGGGGTGGGGTTGGGGAGCAGATGAGAACTTAAGCTGGAAACTAGTCACGACACCAATCTACCTACTTGGCTTTGCCCAAGTTATTTAACATCTCTGAGCCTCAGTTTTCCTCCTCTGTAAAATGGGGAAATAATGGTTCTTATCACACATAGTTGTTGTGAAAGTTGAGAGTCTGCATGTCACATGCTTAGCAGAGAGCTGGCTCACTGTCACCAAGGGCACCTAACCATGTCCCCAGCACTCACGATGGCAGTGGGCCAGGATAGGGCTCTGGTCATATGGTACTGCGGGCATCTGTGTGCAGCATATTTGCTCACCCACAAGACTGGTGACACTAGCCCGATTCCACTCCAGTGCTGGCCAGCTCTAGGGTTTACTCAGGACTGAAAGTAAACTTCAGTATCCTCTGTGTCTAGGTCTTGGCTTACCTAGCAAAGTATTCTACAGGTAGATGTCATTCAATAATGGTAACTAATGGATACTTTCCAAAGAAGCTTTTGAAAAGCCAAAATGAATTCCCCAAACGCAGCACTAGGGCTGATGGCTCCACCCTTTGCCTTTATTTTCAAGGTGTTCTGAAGAGGTAGATTCCAATATTAACTTACCAAGGCGGATCGGCGGAAGCTGCTCAGGCATTTCTATGCAGAGACGGGAACCCCAAGTCACCCAGGTATGTGTGTCCCATCCCAGTTTAAGTGGGTGACATGTAACAGCCCACATGCTGTTAACTTTGACAACAGCATTTCTGCACACCTCAGTCCCCCAGAGAGGACAGAGCCAGGAGTCCAGTGTCCTGATGGGCCAGACTCACCAGTGAGGCTAGGGGGTTTCAAGGTGTCTGGGGCCTTTGCAGAGGATTTCTGGAAGTAGCAAGTCCCCGAGAGATGGCATGTCTTCCTGACAGAGGGAGAAGATCGGAAAATTATAAAATAAACAAAAACTAGCAGTTTCTCAAACTCGGTTACAACCCATTAAAGAGAAGTGAAATAATTTCAGTGGGGGGTGACCAGCATCTTTGGAAAATGAAATAGAAATAGAAATATCATTGTATTTCTTGTATAGAAACTGTGTGTATGTATGTGTGTATTTTTTACTGTGTGCTGTGGTCAAACATTTTTGAAAAATACTTCTTAATTATATGTAGGGAAGTATTTCAGATCTTGTAACTTTTAAGAGTGTTTTGCAAACTTTTTTGACAACAATCCACAGTAATACATTTTGCATTGCAAACCAGTACACACATACACATAACTAAAACAGAAATTTCAAAAAACAATATTTACTCTTGCTATGTTCAATATACCCTGATATTTTCTATTCTATCCTATCCTATCCTATCCTATCCTATCCTATCCTATCCTGTTGTATCCTGTTCTAGTCCACTTTTCAGAAAATGCCGACCTGGCCTAATAAGTTTATTTCACATAAGCAGAAATACACCATTGTAAAGCAATTATACTCCAAGAAAGATGTTTTTTAAAAAATAATGTTTATTTCACAGCCCCTACCAAGTATCCACTTCAAATGTTAAAACACTGCTTTAAGAGGCCTGGAGGGTGTAGCTGCCCTGCAGCTCCCAGCAGAATCTGGCACTTATAATGAGGACCCTGAGTCAACAAGGAAAAGTTTGATGGGGGATCCGACATGCTATTTAAAGCTGCCAGAACGTGTGTGGCACATATTAGAAACGTTTGTTTCTCCAAAAGGTTGGCATACAAACAAAGCTCTGGCAACTCAGGGAGAAACTAGAAAATTCTCTCGGGTGGGACCGTTGATGCCAGATAACACAGGTATTGCTCTGTTTGCTGCGTGGAGGCGGGTGAGCCAGATCTGACTGTGCGGGGAGAGGATTCCGCTGTCTTTGGAGAAGATGCATTAACACTTCCCAAGGCGTAGGCCTCCCAGGACTGAATTACTTCCCGCTGTAGCTCAATGGACCCTTATGGCCTAAAGCAATCAATCCACCGTCACAAGGTATGTAATGAGTTCCCCTGGGGGAAAAGTCCAGACCAGAGGATGTATTCATCTCAACTGGAGCTCTTGCTCTGAACTGCCTTTTCATCGCCATTGATATACATCTAGAGGAAATTCAGCGTCAAAGCTTTTTCCACTTCCTGGTTCTGCTTCTCAGAAAAAGTGATTGCCTTTTCCTGCATTGGGCATGTAGCCTCAGGACCACATTCTAACACCTACTCCGTGGCCTGCCATCCAAGCATACAAGGTGCACCACCTTCTAGCACAACTAAAGGACATGGACAGGCACGTAGATTTTGATTTTTAAAACATGTACAGCAGGGCTTCCCTGGTGGGGCAGTGGTTAAGAATCCGCCTGCCAATGCAGGGGACACGGGTTCAAGCCCTGGTCCGGGAGGATCCCACATGCCGCAGAGCAACTAAGCCCATGCGCCACAACTACTGAGCCCGTGTGCCACAACTACTGAAGCCCGTGCGCCTAGAGCCCATGCTCCGCAACAAGAGAAGCCACCGCAGCGAGAAGCCCACTCGCCGCAACTAGAGAAAGCCCGCGTGCAGCAACGAAGACCCAACGCAGCCAAAGATAAATAAATTAATTAATTAAAAAAAAAAACATGTACAGCAAAAGCATTCAGAGTGAAGTGTTCTTTTGTGATATTGTGGTAAAACATGCACAACATAAATTTTACCATTTAACCATTTTTTAGCGTGCAGGTCAGTGGTAATAAGGTATATTCACATAGCTGTGCAACTATCACCACCATCCATCTCTCTAAATTTTTCATCTTCCCAAATGGAGCTCTGTCCCCATTAAATAATAACTCCCCATCCCCGCACCGTCTCCCTAGCCCCTGGCAACCACTGTCCTACTTCCTGTCTCTAAGAATTTGACTACTCTAGTATCCCATATAAGTGAAATCATACAGTGTTTGTCCTTTTGTGACAGGCTTATTTCACTTAGCAAAATACCCTCAAAGTTCACGCATGTTATAAGGTGTCAGAATTTCCCTCCTCTCTAAGGCTGAATAATATTTCCTTGTATGTACAGACCACATTTTGCTTCCTTGTTCATCCATCAATGGACCGGTTGCTTCCACCTTCTACCTAATGTGAATAATGCCACTATGAACATGGTTGCATAAAGACCTCTTTGGAACCCAGCTTTCAATTCTTTTGGGTCTATTCCCAGAAGCAGAATTGTTGGATCATATGGTAATCCTATTTTAAATATTTTGAGTAACTACCGTATAGTTTTCCATAGCAGAGTTAAGATTTTAAAGAACTCCATCTTGGGGGGATTTAGAGAGATATAAAAGAGCAATTTTCATGTTCTTAAATTAGATTTTCAAAACAGTATTCCTCCTAATCATGATAGCAGCCACACCAGTAACCCTTACCGAGCCCTGAGTAGGTGTGGAGGTCTGTGCTAAGTGTCCCTTGTGCATTTTCTCACTTAAGCCTTTCGACACAGTATGAGACACGTACTGTTGTTAGGTCATCTGACAGATGCAGAAAATGAGGGCTAGAGGGTTTAAGGGACTCGCCCAAGGCCAGCAGCATCAGGACCTGGAACTGTACACAGTCTGATTCCGCAACCCACCTTCTTACCATCACCCTATCCATGCCCTTTCTCTATCTCCTGCTGTCTAAATAAGTTTATCTTGTGTTAGAGTCATTTGTCTTCTATTTCAATTCCTTTTTAGTCTCTTTTGTGTCTGTAAAGCGAACAAGATCCTGGGATAGGGCAGCAGTGGGCCAGTAGCAGCCAACACTGAACCCACTGGGTGCTGGTGCCCCTCTGGTTAACGGAGACCTGGGCGGGGCACCAGCAGCATCTACCACAGTGACCCTGACCATTGGCCTTCCTGCTCTCACAGCCTCTGTCTCTAATATGCTGCTAAAGATTCTGATACTATTTCTTTTCTTTTTTTTTTTTTTTTTT
>NW_020185338.1:1534430-1575667 GCF_003031525.2 Neophocaena asiaeorientalis asiaeorientalis | reverse complement strand
CACAGGCTCCGGACGCACAGGCTCAGCGGCCACGGCTCACGGGCCCAGCCGCTCTGCGGTATGTGGGATCCTCCCGGACCGGGGCACGAACCTGTGTCCCCTGCATCGACAGGCGGACTCTCAACCACTGCGCCACCAGGGAAGCCCTGATACTGTTTCTTAAAATGATCTGAGAGACCAACGCCCAGCACAGGCTCTGGCACAGAGTGGATTTTCAACCAAGTTCTGTAGGAAAGAAGGAAACGAAGACGGAAGGGTCCTTCGCACAAACACAGGAAGGCATGAGGTAGCCAGGCACCTGGCTCTCCATAAGGACCCTGTGCCCTCACCCCTGGCAGGTTTGACCATCTGGTGGCGATTGAGCGCACGGGAGGGGCTGCCGATGGCAATTACTACAACGCAGGGAAGAGGAACGCCAAGCACTTGGTGGACGCCATCGATGGTCTTTTCCCTGCAGTGCAGAAGACTTCTGGAATTTCATCAGCTGGTAAGCAAGGGGCACTGAGAAGGCGACAAGAACGTGTCAGCACTAAAGGCCTTTTTTATTGACTGTTGAACACATGACAGAAAAGAGTTATACGGGACCATTGTTTTCCACTTCAGAGTTGGTCTTTGTTTATTCTGGTCGGTATAGACAATGATGCTGACATTTAGAAATCCAGTGTTCCCACGAGCAGGAAAGGGAAATGACGCTTAACTGAGCAAATTCTATTTGTCCAACTCTAAAACATCAAAACTAATAAAAAAATAATGACAATAATAAGGTCAAGCCATGGTATATTATTTTGGTCATACAGGGTGAATGTACCATATGTATTCCGTACCACTTATGAAGTCTATTCATTTTTAAATGTATCTTGAATGTATGATCAGTGTGACATTTTGATTGCTAATAATGGGATCATTCACGTCTGTATAGAAATGTATGGTACTCAAAGAGGTTTTACAATCGTTGTATTGTTTAAGCCTCTCTTAAAACCTGCAGGTAAGGCAGGTATAGTTTCCGAAGGTGAGGCCTAGGGAGGTAATTAGGAATAGAGTCCAGACTCCCAGGGCCCTACCGACTATGCTTTTCGTGGGACCGTGTTGCCTTTATGAATTTCTGAAAGGCTTGATGTGACTGGGACGCCAGCATTCCTCCCCTGGGGTGGGAACCAGAGCATGGAGAAATGAAGGCACGTTTGTCGTGTTCCATATTTACTTTTTCTGTCCATTCAAACACTTCAGAATGTTTCCCAGGCCCATTAGTTGCCTTTGGCTTTTGGGGTTTTGATGAGACAATGAAAGCCTTCCTGGCTGAGTAGAAAATTTCTGCAAATCGCCCTGGTCTTTCCCAGAAGAGGCCTTGGGTGTGGTGCCCCCAGTGCGGCTGGCTTATGCTTCCTGCCTCTCTGGGCTGGGGAGGCCTCCCAGGATAGAGCGAAAGGGCTTTCTGTGTCCGCACGGGCCAGCAGGGTCCAAAGAAGCTGTAGAGCAAACACTCTTCACCCACTGAATGGACCCCCGATCTGTGCTCTTCCCCCTAACGATGCCCGCAAGATCCCAGAGGAAGCAGGTGGAGCTGGCTGTGCTTTCAAGCTGCCCCCTTTTTGGACCCCTGGACCCTTCTCTTGGCCTCAGGAGCCTGAGCCCCTCCTGTGGCTGACCAGCCCCCTGCTCAACAGTTACCCCCCAAACCCTCCTTTCCCTCCTTTGCTCCATCAACACCCCTGTTCCTCAGTTCCACAGGCAGCTGCCTTGTCAGGGAATCACACTCAACTGAGAATCAAGACACCCATGTTCCACTCACTACCCAGGTCCCGCCCCTCTCAGAGACTCTGTAAAGTGAGGTCAAGTCCACAGACAGGACACACCTGAGGAGCGAACAAGATGAACTTCATAAAATGTTAAAGGGCAGAGACAGAAATAGACAAGATATCAGTGCTAGGTGTTGTTCTTTTCTTTCATTCAGTGGACTGTCATGGATCTAGAAAACTGTTCTGAGAAAAATCCTCAGGGTGAGGACCTAGGGCATCTGGTCATCCACAATCATCGCATTCTTTTGGCCGAGACCAGGTCTCTGATGCCCAAGGTGAGTCAGCTCCAGGCCCCTCTCCACCATCACGCAATGAATGCTTGCCTCTGGTGGAATTCTTCCACGTATTTGTAGAAATAGACACAAACACAGTCATACAACAATTCTGTAGGCTTGAGGGGCCCAGCCCTCTGTCCTTGGGGCACTGGGATAATCCCCTTGAAGCAGCTGCAACCATCTTCCAGAGGCAGATTCAGCTGACCTCTAGTCTACAGACTCCTCCAGAAACACTTGAACGCAGGACGAAAGGGTGTTCCTAGGGCGCCACCTCAAAGGGTATAGGCTGCAGGGCGTGTTAGAGTTTTTTTCATCTTGTTCCTACAAGGGTGGAGTTACCTGGTAATTACTTCTAACAAGTTCACCTCTCTTGAACACCGTTTATTTCACCAATGAATTAAATAATATCTGACAGGGCTTCCTTGGTGGTGCAGTGGTTAAGAATCCACCTGCCAATGCAGGGGACACGGGTTCGAGCCCTGGTCCGGGAAGATCCCACATGCCGCGGAGCAACTAACCCCATGTGCCACAACTACTGAGCCCACTTACACCCATGTTCCACTCACTACCCAGGTCCCGCCCCTCTCAGAGACTCTGTAAAGTGAGGTCAAGTCCACAGACAGGACACACCTGAGGAGCGAACAAGATGAACTTCATAAAATGTTAAAGGGCAGAGACAGAAATAGACAAGATATCAGTGCTAGGTGTTGTTCTTTTCTTTCATTCAGTGGACTGTCATGGATCTAGAAAACTGTTCTGAGAAAAATCCTCAGGGTGAGGACCTAGGGCATCTGGTCATCCACAATCATCGCATTCTTTTGGCCGAGACCAGGTCTCTGATGCCCAAGGTGAGTCAGCTCCAGGCCCCTCTCCACCATCACGCAATGAATGCTTGCCTCTGGTGGAATTCTTCCACGTATTTGTAGAAATAGACACAAACACAGTCATACAACAATTCTGTAGGCTTGAGGGGCCCAGCCCTCTGTCCTTGGGGCACTGGGATAATCCCCTTGAAGCAGCTGCAACCATCTTCCAGAGGCAGATTCAGCTGACCTCTAGTCTACAGACTCCTCCAGAAACACTTGAACGCAGGACGAAAGGGTGTTCCTAGGGCGCCACCTCAAAGGGTATAGGCTGCAGGGCGTGTTAGAGTTTTTTTCATCTTGTTCCTACAAGGGTGGAGTTACCTGGTAATTACTTCTAACAAGTTCACCTCTCTTGAACACCGTTTATTTCACCAATGAATTAAATAATATCTGACAGGGCTTCCTTGGTGGTGCAGTGGTTAAGAATCCACCTGCCAATGCAGGGGACACGGGTTCGAGCCCTGGTCCGGGAAGATCCCACATGCCGCGGAGCAACTAACCCCATGTGCCACAACTACTGAGCCTGTGCTCTAGAGCCCACGAGCCACAACTACTGAGCCCACTTGCCACAACTACGGAAGCCCGCGTGCCTAGAGCCTGTGCTCCACAAGAGAAGCCACCGCGATGAGAAGCCCACACACCGCAACGGAGAGTAGCCCCCGCTCGCTGCAACTAGAGAAAGCCCACGCCCAGCAACGAAGACCCAACATAGCCAAAAATAAATAAATTAAATTAAATTAAAAAAAAAGAAAATTTCTGACATTTACTTATTCTAGCATTTATTATGCTAGAATAATTAACAGACCTTCTTGTGCCTAGCAGATTGGCCTTTATTCTGTGGTCTCTTTCAAATGCTAACAGGCCACCCCTGGGGTGTGAATTCCTCATTATGCTGCTTCACATATTAACCAGGCGCCTATCTGGTGTAGATTAAAATTAACTAAAATGACACACATACATTTCACATACTTGAAACAGAAGGCTTTAAATTACAGAATTGACTTTAACAAACCTATACCCGTTCCCTTCTGCCAATGGAATGCTGTCTGGTCACAGTAATGAGACTCAGGGCCTTGTGGCCCCTCCCTGAGCCGGAGCTACTGGCAAGGAGAGGAAGTCCTGGGTGCCACCATCTCTCGTGGACCTGGTGCCCCATCTGTGACTGGAGAATGTGACCCAACAGTGGACACGGCCACACTCTGCTGAGTTCCAAACCTGGACTCCTTTTTAACTGGAGAAGTTTCTAGAATACCTGAAGAAGTCCAGCATCTCCTGGTAGTGTGAAAATGTATCCAGAGCCAACCCCTTTCCCCACCCTGAGGCACGTGTGAAGGGGCTGCTCTGTCCCATAACCATGCCACATTTTGCCTGATCCTGTGCCCTGACTCAGTTCCCTTCCCTCCAGGGGTCGGTGATGGAGGCAACGAGCTTGGGATGGGCAAAGTCATGGAGGCCGTGAAGAGGCACATACGAAATGGGGACGTCATTGCCTGTGACGTGGAGACTGACTTTGCGGTCATCATCGCTGGTGAGTGCTCAGACGGCCAGCCAATCTGGCAAGGCTGCCCGGGGGAGGGACCTGGCTTGGAGCCTGTCCAGCCAGAAACTCATCTCCTCCATGAGTGGAGTCTAGAGGGCACCAGGGTAAGAAGGGGACCTGGTTCTTAGCCTCTGGCCTCTCAGTCATTCAACAAACATTTGCTGTGGGCCAGACATTGCTCTGTGTACTGAGGCTGGAGCAGCAAGGGCCCTGCTCCACGGAGTGCCTGCTCTAAGTGTTGGGAGATGGACAATGAGCCCTAACAAAGAAATATACCAGATGGTGCTAAACAGTGAGAAGAGCTACAGGTAGATGAGAGAGAGTGACAGGCAGGCCACTTTAGATCAGTGCTCTGAAGAGGGGTCATCTCTGCTTTTATCTGTACCTCCTGTGGGGTGGAAAGGAAGAGAACAATCTGGCAAACGTTTGGAGGATGCAGGAGACTTCAGCTCTCCTTTCACTTACCTCTGCCCCAGGCTTCCCTGCCCCTCCCTGCAGCTGCCCTTCCCATCAGAACCAACCTTTCCTGTGTCTGGGTCCTTCCAGGCCCCACCCTTCCTCCCTTGACTTCGTCACAAGTTTCAGGAATTTTGACCCATACCTGAGAAAGGCCCTCTCCCTTTTCATTGTCAAAGTCAAAAACAGCCGTGGAGATAAGCAGAAATATCTGAGGGTACCAGTGCCTGGGTAAGAAAACGTGAACTGTAATTGACAAGTTGCTGGAAGCTTCGTGTGGACAAGTCTGAGAGTTAGAAGCTCCAAGGGGACCTAGTCATAGGAGGCTCCCACCTTCTGTGAGCTTTACCTTCACAGGCTCTACCAGGTCCACACTGAATATTAGAGAAAAATCCCCTCATGCTTTAGGTAGGGGAGGGGAAAGTGAGCCATTTTTGAAATACACCAGAGCACCTGTTCTTCTGAACAACGCCTGCCCTCGGAAGAAACTATTATACCAGAGCCTAGCCTGCTAGGGTTTTAACAGAGCCTAACTTACCTAGGGGAGAGAAATACCCAAAAGTAGATAACATGCAATAACAGATGGATAATGTAAGCAGAGAAATGGAAATTCTAATAAAGAATCAAAAAGAAATGCTAGAGATAAAATACACTTGTAACAGAATGAAGAATGCCTTTGATGGGCCCATTAGTAGATTAGACACAGCTGAGAAAATAATCTCTGACCTTGATGATATGACAATGGGAACTCCCTAGACTAAAAAGATAAGAGAAAAAAGATTGAAAGGAACAGAAAAGAATATCCCAGCCACAACTACTGAGCCTGCGTGTCTGGAGCCTGTGCTCCGCAACAAGAGAGGCCCCAATAGTGAGAGGCCTGCGCACCGCGATGAGGAGTGGCCCCTGCTTGCCACAACCAGAGAAAGCCCTCACACAGAAACGAAGACCCAACGCAGCCCAAAATAAATTAATTAATTAAAAAAAAAATCCCAAGAATTGTGGGATAACTACAGAGCTGTAACCTATTTGTAATAGGAATCCAGAAGGAGAAAGAGAAAAGAAATATTTGAAGCAATAATGATTGAGAATTTTCTCCCAAATTGATGTCAGACACCAAACAATAGATCCAGGAAACTCAGAGAATACTGAGCAGGATAAATGCCAAAAAAACTACACCTAGACATATGTTCAAATTTCAGAAAATCAACAATAAAGAAAATATCTGGAAAGAAGCTGGAGGAAAAAAACTCTTTACCAATAGAGGAGCAAAGATAAGAATTATATCCAACTTCTCCTCAGAAACCATACAAGCAAGAAGAAAGTGGAGTGAAATATTTAAAGTGTTGATAGAGAAAAATCAACAACCTAGAATTATGTATCCTGGAAACTTTTCCTTTATAAGTGAAGGAGAAATAAAGAATTTCTCAGACAAACAAAAATTGGGGGAATTTGTTGCTAGTAGACCTGTCTTGTAGGAAATGTTAAAAGAAATTCTAGGGACTTCCTTGGTGGTGCAGTGGATAAGACTCTGTGCTCCCAATGCAGGGGGCCTGGGTTCGATCCCTGGTCAGGGAACTAGATCCCACATGCATGCCGCAACGAAGAGTTTGAGTGCCGCAACTAAGAGTTTGAATGCCACAACTAAGGAGCCCACCTGCTGCAACTAAGACCTGGTGCAACCAAATAAATAAATAAATATTTAAAACAACAAAAAAAGAGAGATTCTACAGAGAGAAGGAAAATTATATTGGTCAGAAACTCGATCTACACAAGAAAGGAAGAGCATTGGAGAATGAATAAATGAAGGTAAAATTAAAATTTTTATTTCTCTTATTCTTTTTTTTTTTTTAATATAAATTTATTTATTTATTTTTGGCTGTGTTGGGTCTTCATTTCTGTGCGAGGGCTTTCTCTAGTTGTGGCAAGCGGGGGCCACTCTTCATCGCGGTGCGCGGGCCTCTCACTATCGCAGCCTCTCTTGTTGTGGAGCACAGGCTCCAGACGCGCAGGCTCAGTAGTTGTGGCTCACGGGCCTAGTTGCTCCGCGGCATGTGGGATCTTCCCAGACCAGGGCTCGAACCCATGTCCCCTGCGTTGGCAGGCAGATTCCCAACCACTGTGCCACCAGGGAAGCCCTTCTCTTATTCTTAATTGATCTAATGGATAACAGTTTGTTCAAAATAATAATGGCAACAATGTGTTCAATAATATGTGCTTATGTGTATATATGGGCATATATATATTTTATATATATATATATGAAATGAATGACAGCAATGATACAAGGGATGAGAGGGAATAATTAGGAATATTTTGTTATTATAACATGCTTGAGCTACCTGTGTAGTGCTTATTTGAAAGTGGACCTGGATTCACTGTAAACATATATTGCAAACTCTAGGGCAACCACTAAAAAAAATTTTTTTAAAAAGAAGTATCATTGATATGCTAAGAAAGGAGAGAAAATAGCATCATATAAAGTGTTCAATTAAAACCATGAAAGTCAGAAAAAATGTGAAAGACAAAATAGGAAAAAGAAAAAGGGCAACAAATAGAAAATAACAACAAGTATGGTAGATAGTAATCCAACCATATCAGTGATCACCTTAAACGTCAATGGTCTAAATACTCCAATTAAAAGACAGAGATTGTCAGAGTGGATCACAAAACAAACCCAAATATGGTTGTCTCAAGAAACCCACTTTAAATATAAAGAAATGTATAGATTAACAGTAAAGGTTTGGAGAAAGATATACCATGTTAACACTAGTCAAAAGAAAGTAGGAGCAGCTATATAAATTTCAGAGAGAGCAGACTTCAGAACAGTTCAGGAAAGTTACCAGGGTTAGAAGGGGCATTACATAATGATGAAGGGGTAAATACTCCAAGAGGACATAACAATTCGTAATGTGCATACTTCTAAAGTGTCAGGCAAACACTGATAGAACTGCAAGGAAGAATCGATGAATCCACCATTATAACTGGAGACTTTAACACCGCTCTATCAGAAATGGACAAATCCAGCAGGCAGACAATCCATAAGGGCATAGCTGAACTCAGCAACACCATCAATCCACTGTATATAATGGACATCTTATGCCCTACCTCATCCAACAACAATAGCTTACGCATTCTTCTCAAGCTCACATGGAACATTCACCAAGATAGACTACATTCTGGACCATAAATACCACCTTAACAAATTTTAAAGACTAGAAATCATAACATGTCTGCTGTCAGATCACAGTGGAATCAAACTAGAGATCAGTAACAGAAAGATAGCTGGAAAAATCCCAAAATACTTGGAGATTAAACAGCACTCTTCTAAATAACACATGCATCAAAGAAGAAATCTGAAGAGAAATTTTAAAATATTTTGAACTTGATGAAAACACAATTTATCAAAATTTGTGGGGTGCAGTGAAAGCAAGGAAATTTATTATATCGAATGTGTATATTAAAATCAGTAATCTAAGTGTTCACCTTAGGAAACTAAGAAATGAAGAGAAAATTAAATCCAAAGAAGGAACTAAATAATATCAATTAAAGCAGAAATCAATGAAATTGAAAACAGGAAATCAATAGAGAAAATTAACAAAACCAAAAGCTGGTTCTTTGAAAAGATCAACAAAATTGATAAGCCTCCAGCCAGACTAACTAAGAAAAAAAGAGAGAAGACACAAGTTACTAAAAATAAATGAGGGCACATCACTACAGATGCCATGGAAATTAAAAGAATAATAAAAGAATGCCATGAACAACTCTGTGCCCATAAATTTGATTAAAAATGACATACTGGGCTTCCCTGGTTGCCGCAGTGATTGAGAGTCTGCCTGCCGATGCAGGGGACACGGATTCGTGCCCCGGTCCGGGAAGATTCCACATGCCGCGGAGCAGCTGGGCCCGTGAGCCATGGCCGCTGAGCCTGTGCGTCCGGAGCCTGTGCTCCGCAACGGGAGAGGCTGCAACAGTGAGAGGCCCGCGTACCGCAAAAAAACAAAAAATGGGCAGAGGACCTGAACAGACATTTTGTTTTTCAAAAGAAGATATACAGATGGCTAACAGGCACATGAAAAGATGCTCAACATCACTAATCATCAGGGAAATGAAAATCACAACCACAATGAGATATCACCTCACACCTGTCAGAGTGGCTATTATCAAAAGACAACAGACAACAAGTGTTGGTGAGGATGTGGAGAAAAGGGACCCTCGTACACTATTGGTGGGAATGTAAATTGGTGCAGCCACTATGAAAACAGTATGGAGATTCCTCAAAAACTTAAAAATAGAACTACCATACAATCCAGCAATTCCACTCCTGGGTATTTATCCAAAGAAAATTAAAACACTAATTAGAAAAGGTATATGCACCGCTCCCCATGTTCACTGCAGCATTATTTTCAATAATCAAGATACGGAAGCAATCTAAATGCCCATCGATAGATGAATGGATGAAGATGATGTGGTATATATATATAAGGGAATATTACTCAGCCATAAAAAAGAATTGAATCTTTCCATTTGCACCAACACAGATGGACTTAAAGGGGATTACGCTAAGTGAAATAAGTCAGACAGAGAAGGACAAGTACTGTATGATTTCACTTATTTGGGGAATCTAAAAAACAGAACAAATGAACACACATAACTGAACAGAAACAGAGTCATAGATACAGAGAACAAATAGGTGATTGCCAGGGGGTTGGGGAGGAAAGAAATAGCTGAGGGAGATTAAGAAATACAAACTCCCAGTTACAAATAAATGAATCATGGGTAGGAAATGTACAGTTTGAGGAATATAGTCAATAATTACCTAATATCTTTGTATGGTGACAGATATTAGCCAGACTTACAGTGGTGATCATTTTGAAATGTATAGAAATACAGAATCTCTATGCTGTATACCAGGAACTAACATAGTGTTGTAGGTCAATTACACTTCAAAAACAAACAAACAAACTGACAGAAAAAGAGATCAGATTTGTAGTTACCAGAGAAAAAGAGTGGGGGGAGGGGGAATTGGATAAAAGTGGTCAAAAGGCACAAAGTCCCAGCTATAAGATAAATAAGTACTAGGGATGTAATGTACAACATGATAAGTATAATGAACGCTGCTGTATAAGTGAAGGTTGTTAAGACCATAAATCCTAAGAGTTCTCATCACGAGGAAAACTTGTTTTCTGTTTCTTTAATTTTGTATCTATAGGAGATGATTTGAGTTGATGGATGCTCACGAAACTTGTGGTCGTCATTTCATGACGTTTGTGAGTCAAATCTCTGTGCTTTACATTACACCTTAAACTTATACAATGCTGTATTTCAATTATATCTCAATAAAACTGAAAGAAGGAAATGTAAAACTTCTGCTCTGCAGAAGACAATGCCAAGAGAATGAGAAGGCATAGACTTGAAGAAAACATTTACAAAAGACGTTTCTGATAAGACTGTTACCCAAAATATACAAAGAACTCTTAAAACTCACTAATAATAAAATAAACAGTCCAGTTTAAAAATGAGCAAAAGACTTGAACAGACACCTCACCAAAGAAGACGTACAGATGGCAAGTAAGGATATGAAAAGATGTTCAACATCTTATGTCTCAGGTCTCCACCGTGGGTTAGCTTTTCGGCTGGGACACCCAGACAAACCCTACCCCTCAGGCGTGCCGAGCTTGCTTGCTGTCGGCACGTCTGTTATTTACTAGTCCCCTTTATCCTGGGGTCTTGGATCTCAGTGGAAGGGAGCCTCTGGAGAATCTCTTTGGAAGTCCCCAGATTTCCTTGTTTATCTGCCACACAGAATGTAGGTTCTCTGTATAATTGAACAAATCTCAAAGGCTTGGCCAACTGCATCACTGATGCGATTTTAGCAGCAGGTGAATTTCCCCAAAGAGAAAAGGTGATCCCAGTTGGCAGTGGGGAGAGGAGGCTGTTATCTGGAATGAGAGTTTCAGATGAAAATCTGTGGTTTGGGGCTGAGAGAGATGGAAAGGGGCCCATCCAGTTAGGGTTGGGAGCTGCTGGGGCCTGAAAGCAGAGAAGTTTGTCTGCTCCTTCAGTTCAGCAAAGACAAGAAAGATCAAGGGCTCCGGAATCAGTAAGGAGATGGCAGCTCTTATCTCCAAGCTTCGCTAGCCTCACCCAGAAAGTGAGTCTCTTTGAGGATTAGAGAAAGCCTTTTCCAAGTCACCCAGGCTGGCCCTGCGCTGGGTAGTCACAGCAGATTTGCTATTCTTCTTCCAGGAGGGGAAGTCAAGAGGGGGCAGGTAGTGGATCTCCCAAGGAGAGTGAATAGGAGGCACAGAAGCCCTGCTGACTCCATCCTTGGTTCTTGACACCAGGGCTGGTCAGCAAGGTGTCAGGCCCAGCCCTAGGCAGACAGGTATGATGGAAGTGAGAAGAGAAAAAACCCACGACAGGGTCCACAAGCGAATGGTGCCTTGGCCCTAAAGGTGTATTCTTCTGCGCTATCTGGTGCCTCTAGAGATCAAAGTTTGCTGTGGGACATCACAGGGGGCCTCCCAGAACAGGCTCCTGAATACGGGCTCAAGCCTAATCCCTTTTCCTGGTCTTGGGGACCCTCTCAGCGCAATCTCCCTGATCTCCACTGTGTATCCCATGATCTAGCCATGCTTGAATACAGCATAGCTTTCACTTTTTTAATTGAAAAGATGACGTAACAATACTATAGACATTCTCAGAAGGCGGTAGTGAAGGGTGACGGAGGACAAACATACTGTCATCTCATCACAGCACAATCAGCATTTCTTCGTTTTGCCTGTTGGCTTCTAATTCTTGCACTCAGTACAAACCCACTTTTGGCTTCTGACTGACCTAGGAGTGATCTTTAAGCACAAGAAGAAGTGATGCAACACAGCGTGATGGGGCTGTTACCTAACCCCTCTGATGGTGGGCTTCCGTGCAGCGTGAGGGATTCAGGTTAGCCATAAGGGAGAGTTCTGGAATGGCTTCCTGGGGTTATAGCTTGAATGTTCTTCTCTTCTGGTCACTAACAGTGCATAACCCAGATGGTTTAGAGCAATGGTTCTCAAACTTTAACTTGAATCGGAATCACTTGGAGAGCTTATTAAAACTCAGTTTGCTCCCCTATTCCCTTGTTGAGTTTCGATTAAGTCAGTCTAGGCTGGGGCCCAAGAATTTGTGTTTCTAACAAGTTCCCAGGTACTACAGGTGCCACTGGTCTTGGGACCATTCTTTGAGTTCTGCTGCTTAGAGGCAGGGTGATGAACCTGTTGGGGAGCAAAGTTTGTGACCCCAAAATTTGTCTCCCTGGGGCTTCCCTGGTGGTGCAGTGGTTAAGAATCCGCCTGCCAGTGCAGGGGACACGGGTTTGAGCCCTGGTCTGGGAAGATCCCACATGCCACGGAGCAACTAAGACCGTGCACCGCAGCTACTGAGCCTGTGCTCTAGAGCCCATGAACCACAACTACTGAAGCCCACACTCCTAGACCCCGTGCTCAGTAACAAAGAGAAGCCACCACAATGAAGCCCGTGCACCGCAACAAAGAGTAGCCCCCGCTCACCGCAACGAGAGAAAGCCCGCGCACAGCAACGAAGAGCCAATGCGGCCATAAATAAATAAATAAATAAATCTATTTTAAAAAAAAAAAAGAAATCTGTCTCCTTGGCATGAGGATTAATTTAGGATGATCTTTAAAAATTTTTTATTGGAGTATATTTGATTTACAATGTCGTGTTAGTTTCAGCTGTAGAGAGGATGATGGTTTTTAAGAAACGGAAGACTCAGGAAGTTTTTCTTTTCAGCTCCCCCTTAGCTGCATAAAGAAGTTAGTTAAAGGGCCTGTTCCCAGAATAGAGCTACAAGCAGAGGTATCTGTAGAGAATACGGGCTAGGTGCAGTGGGAGAAACTCAGCATGGCCTAGAGATCCAAGCCCACCCTGTGTCCTGTTGTCTCTACGTGACCCAGCAAACATTTATTTGCCAAACATTTGCTTTTCCATCTCCATGTGCATTGCCTTCCTCCCCTTTGAAGTCCCAAACCAGTACCCCCAACATCCTCTTTTGTCTTTAGCTGAGGATGGTATTTAAGATGAGGGGCTTCGGCCATTTGGGTAAACTTTTCAGATCTCCTGGGCCTCTCCCATGTATACATGTTATTAAACTCCTGTTTTATTTTCTCCTGTTTATCTAACTCATGTCAATTTAATTCTTATACCAGCCAGAGGAACCTAGAAAGATGGAGGAAAATTCCTTTCTCCCCGACAATTGGCATAATCACCAGGATTTCCCTTTACTGGCTGGATACTGCTCTCCCTGAAGCTGCTGCGGCTAAGAGATCCTGGGACAACTGACAGAAGCCACAGACGGTAAGAGTTCTTGCCTGTCAGTCAGTCTCCCAGGTCTCTGCTTGCAGCGTCTATCGGAAGCGAGAGTGGTAAGAGCCCTTTACTGCTTTTCTAAAGTTAGACTAACAGGAGGAATATTTATGGAGCCTAGTTCCTTGGACCCAGAGACTCTTGTTTTGAAAACTGGCAGAATACTCTTGATCTGTTGATCCTTTTCCTCCCAAAGATGGTTATTGTTTTTCTTTATCTCTCTATTGTGTTGTTTGTCATAAGAAGGAAATTCCATAGGGTAGGACGCAGGCATAGGTCCATTAAGCTTGCTGTCCAGGCTGGCCCCGCACACTGGTGAGTTTGCTAGTCTCAAAAGAAAAAAAAAAAACTGGATGAGTTTTTTTCCTTCCATCTTATTATACATCCTGAAGAGCTTGGTTTGCTGACCAGTGAGAAAACTCTCTCTGGTCTCTGCCATCAGAAGGGTACACATACTGGTATGCATTTTGCAGTCAGATAGACTGGGATTCCAAGGAGCTGTAGCTAACTGGTCAGAAGCCCAGGTAACAACCCAGGCTTCTAACTGGCGTCTCTTTGTGTGGCCATGCCAGCTCTCAGGGGAGTTTGTCATAAAGGGTCCAGTCCATAAGGGGCCTTTGTTGTTCAACCTTTGTTGCTTCATTAGTGATGCAACAAAAGTCTCCACTTCCTTAGACTATTTTGGGGAGTGAAATTTCTGGATCTCGTTAGGGCTGTGTCCTTTCCATGCTTGTGGGATGCCTCTTTCATCCAGGCTAAGGCATAAAAAGACTTATTGGTTTGTGTTGCTATTAAGATACTATTCGTCAATAGCAGATGATGGATCCTTTGAATTGGAAAAACTTCTAAACTGGTAAATTTTTAAGAGAACTCTCATTGTAAACAGCCGTTTTATTGGCACCTGTGGAAAGACCAAATTAAAAGGTGGAAACAAAAAAATATAATGGCTAACCCTGAGAACTCCCTTAATTAAAAAACAAAACAAAACAAAAAAGATTTGGGAAACCTTATCAAATTTGGTGTCTCAGCTTCCCCTCATGGATCTTACAGATGCTAATAAAAGCATTCAGTTAATTAACGAGGGAATGGGAAGAAACCAAGGGGAAGGTCAAGGTACTCTTCCCCAAAAGGTAGAAAGTGTTATTAAGAAGGTAAATAAAGCAAATATTGAAAGTTGCAGAATAAAGAGGAATCAGAAACAGAAGACTCAGGGGACTTGTCCCAGCAGGATGGAAATCTTCAGATGGCTATTAAGAAATGGGATAAGTAAAATGGACATTGATGGGATTAAAATAAAGGTTTTTAATACAGCACTATCTAAGATTAGGTGGGCCAAAGGGATGCTCTTTGATCCCCAAAACATTAAAGGGCCCCAAACAAGTCCTCTCTACTTACTTCAGTTGGGAGAAATATTTTAAACTGGAAGGCAAAAATTACAATGCGAAACCTAACCAACAATCACGGGGCAGGAATTAGGTCGATTAATTGAGTTCAAGATTGACAGAAGGGCCTGGGTCCCTTAGCGCAACCCCTCACTGCAGACGCAAAGCCTTTTACACAAGAGTGGGGAGATGGCAGGGGGATGGAAAGAAGTTTCTGGAACTCCTTGGTGCCAGAACCTCACAAGCTGTGGTACCAAAACCCATTAGTGGAACCCTGACTTGGGCTACAACAAGATTGAGAAAAGTAAAAAGTACAAGAGTTAATAAGATTATAAAAGTCGGAATGTTTGAGTGGGTGTTATATGAAGAGGTTAAACGACGTTGCTGCAATGCTTTATGGTAATGGATGTTATGGCCAGGAACACTTCTCCGACCCAGTATTGTAAGACTGAGACTTATTGATGGGGTCCTAATGGAAGCTATGGTCAAAGGTATAAGAGTTGATGAAACTGAGGTGAAAGCTTGTAAGAAAATTGCAATGTTTGAATGGGATTTATGTAAGGTGGTTATGTGTCTTTTGCCTGATTGTATTGTCGGGGTAGACATTGCGTCTCCCTGGGGAATGTTTCCACTGCTTGGTATTGTAAGACAGGGCACATAAATCCACCCTTTGGGCAATGTTAATTAGACATGCTAATGAGAGTCAGTAGGGTTGCCTGAGCCCACACAATGTGAGATGAAAACTGGGGGCTGATACTGGGGCCTGATGGGAGCAATGGTGGAGGCTTTTTGCCCCTCGGGTGAATTGGTCTGGGGTTGACTTGAGGACTCATAAAGAGGGCCTTTACTGAATACCTTGTGCAGACTTTTTGAAGGCATGATGCATTGATCTCTGAAGTTCTAAAACATAGAAATCTTTTGATTTCCATTTTAATTGGAAATCTTCTCCCTGATATAAAGAAGCAAATTGAAGAAAATATAGTTGGATGAGCAGATCAGCCTTTTGATATCATTTAGGCAGTAGCCCAGTTCTTTGTGGAATTGAAAGCAACTGTCTTTGTCTTGTACATCTCTACAAAATCAGAAATGTAAGCACAGCCCACAGTCACCTGAGACTGAGCCTGGGCAATCAATCAGTAGAGCCTGGGGGGAAAAAGAGCTTTTCAAAAGTACTAACTAGACTTCCCTGGTGGCACAGTGGTTAAGAATCCGCATGCCAGTGCAGGGGACACGGGTTCGAGCCCTGGTCCAGGAAGATCCCACGTGCCGCGGAACAACTAAGCCTGTGCGCCAAAACTACTGAGCCCGTGAGCCACAACTACTGAGCCCCTGCACCAGAACTACTGAAGCCCGCGCGCTGTAAGACCCATGCTCCACAACAAGAGAAGCCACCACAATGAGAAGCCTGTGCACCACAAAGAAGAGTAGCCCCTGCTTGCCTCAACTAGAGAAAGCCCGCTTGCCTCTACTAGAGAAAGCCCGAGCGTAGCAACGAAGACCCAACGCAGCCAAAAAAAAAAAAAATTACTAACTGCTGGAAGTGCTCCCTCACCAAAAATCTAATTCACATCTTCTTTAATTAATATTATTTGTCAAGGACAAATACAAATCTTAACGTCTTTTCCACATATAGTAAAAAGCCTTTGCCATCTGAGTGGATAAACTTAACTTATTGCAACTGATGTTTATGAACTAGTGAGTTTTTTATTGTTATACCTGATTCATGACTAAAGTCTTAAAATGAAAGCTACGAGGTCTCTGGTTGTGTCTGTCTGTATATCTATGCATGCATGTTATAGATAGGGTATTTTTCTACCTTCTGATGGTATTGCCACAAGTAACTTGTAGAAGAACTCTAATTGGCTTAAAAGGAAGCACTTTTGAATTAAATATTTCTAAATATAACAGACTAACCCAAATATTTTTCGAGTTCACACGATCTAAGATTAACCTTTAGTAAATAAAAGCAAACTTAAATTTACTGCTTTAAGTAAAACAGGCATGTCTTTAGAGTTATCAGCATTAAATATAAAACTTTTATTCTACCTGGGTTTACTAATCAAATAAGTTCACGTTATGTCTGTTACGAAGTTTATCAGCAAGAAGAATAGCTTGGGATGATAGTTGACTTTAATGTCTCATGAAGTTTTCATGAGTACTCTAAACATAATTGTTGGGAACAAATGATTTAGATAAATATTGATATACATGGGGTAAGACTTAAAAATAACTTCGAAAATCTTTTGGTAATTTAAAACTTTACAGTTTTTCTAAGGTAAGTTAAATGATGGGAATTCATTGAATGTCTAGATCATTTCCAAATAAGATAAAATACTGAAAATTAATTGCTAAACAAGTCTAAGTTTACCTACTTTTGTCTTCTTATTACAAAAAAAAACCCTAAAGATGTTTGGGTCTATTATACATTATGAAATGTATTAAAAAAATACTGGTAGGGCTTCCCTGGTGGCACAGTGGTTGCGAGTCCGCCTGCCGATGCAGGGGACACGGGTTCGTGTCCCGGTCCGGGAAGATTCCACATGCCGCGGAGCGGCTGGGCCCGTGAGCCGTGGCCGCTGAGCCTGCGCGTCCGGAGCCTGTGCTCCGCAACGGGAGAGGCCACAACAGTGAGAGGCCCGCGTATCGGGGAAAAAAAAAATACTGGTATAACAAACAGTTCACAATTGCTTACTTCTGAGTTTTCACTAGAAATTAAGTTTTCTAAGGGTTAAGAATTCTAATTAATATACCATAAAACTACTAAAATAAATAAGGAAAACATCTTCATATGTAAGGAAAATGTTTAAAAGGTATAAGGAAAATGTTTAAAAGGTATAAGGAATGGGAATGCATTTTGTTAAGGGAAAATAAAGTGAAAAGTTTAAAAAGGGCTTCCCTGGTGGCACAGTGGTTGACAGTCCGCCTGCCGATGCAGGGGACGCGGGTTCGTGCCCCGGTCCAGGAAGATCCCACGTGCCACGGAGCGGCTGGGCCCGTGAGCCATGGCTGCTGAGCCTGTGCGTCCAGAGCCTGTGCTCCGCAACGGGAGAGGCCACAACAGTGAGAGGCCCGCGCACCACAAAAAAAAAAAAGAGGAAAAGCATAGGACAAAGTTTGAATGTGATTAAAAAAAAGGATTTGTAGGTTTATGGAAAAGGAACTCTAAGAGTTTTGTGTGTAGTCAGGACTGGCAAAGATTAGAATATATTCAATTGAGTGAATGAATTTTAATATTAAAAGTAAGCTGATACAAAATTAGAATCTTGTTTTCTCTCTGTGTTAAGAAGACAAAAGTCTGCTCTTGATAATTTATAAAATGTTTTTCTTTACCTTTGATTAGTCTGCCTGTAAAGAAAGGATTTTATGTTTTATCAAAATAATTTCCTATGTTGTTTTTATTAGGTCTTTGATTACTGGTTTGGTCCCAAACCAATGCCCCTAAAATCCTTTTTTCTTTAGCTGAAGATGGTGTTTAAGGTGAGGGCTTCAGCCATTTTGGTGAGTTTCTCTAGTCTCCTGGGTTTCTCCTGTGTATATGTGTTATTAAACTTTTGTTTGACTTTCTCCTGTTAATCTGTCTCACGTCAATTTAATTGTTAGACCAGCCAGAAGAACCTAGACGAGTAGAGGAAAATTTCTTCCTCCCAGGCAAATGACATGACTTTTGTGATCCTATGATGGAATCTTTTTGTTGTTGTTCCAGGCGTTTCTAACTGGGGAGGTTATGCCTTGGCCTGTGCACTGTACATCCTGAGCTCATGTGAGGTCCACAGACGTTATCTGAGGAAGGCAGTTGGGCCCTTCAGAGCACCTGGAGGACAGAACTGGACTCAGGCCCTCCCATCCATCACTAAGGTAACATAGCCCAGCAGGCAACTCTCATGGATGCAACTTTTTCCCCGGATGAGGAGTAGACATGGTATTTCAATCCATAAGCCAGGGGCCAGCACCGCTGCTGCCCATCAGAAGCCAGAGGCAGAGCCTGCCTTAAAACAAAGGTCTCGGGCTTCCCTAGTGGCGCGGTGATTGAGAGTCCGCCTGCCGATGTAGGGGACACGGGTTTGTGCCCCGGTCCGGGAAGATCCCACATGCCGCGGAGCGGCTGGGCCCGTGAGCCATGGCCGCTGAGCCTGAGCGTCCGGAGCCTGTGTTCCGCAACGGGAGAGGCCACAACAGTGAGAGGCCCACGTACCGCCAAAAAAAAAAAACAAAAAAGAAAAAAACAAAGGTCTCCCATCAGGCAACCACTGGACTGGACTTTGACCTACTAGTGACTCTAAATCACTATGAAAGATCTCATATAAATGACCATTTTCCTTCTAATTTGACGTTAGGCAGGTTGCTTAACCTCTCTGAACCTCATTTTCTTCCTCTGTGAAAGAGGGGCAGTCAGCATTCTTGGAAGGATGGAATACCTGACCCATGGTAGGCACTTCATAGCGGTAGCTGGAGGTGTCCTTAGCATCTCCCTCCAAGGAGTTTACAACCCGGCAAGGGCACTGACACCTCCGCTGGCACCGTCAGCCATCCTACACGGTGCTAAGGTGTGAGGGCCCAAGGTGGCAAGAGGACCCTGTGCGCTGAAGGCTGGGAGGGATAAAGCCAGTGGAAGGGGAGGCATCTGGGCAGGAAGACCGGAGGGAACAAAAGCTGGGAGATGCGGACCAGCTTAGTGCTGGTTTGGGGAGACTGCTCTTGAGGTTGGCAACAGTAAGCCAGGGTGTGATAGGAGCAGAGGAGGGCTTCTGACCCCAGCGTCCCCAAAGAGGGGGCCCGCAAGTCCTCTGAAACAGTTTGCAAAATTGTTTCATACATGGATTTTCCTAGGCAAGAAGCCCTAGTTTCATCAGAGTCTCCAAGTAGTCTGGGGCCATTAAGAACCCCTGGCAGAGGGAGGTCACATGAGCCAGACCCAAGCAAACCCGACTCCTGACTGAGGCTTCTAGCCGAGAAGTAATAGGGAGCCACGCGAGGGCTTTGAGCGAGCAACCGGGGTCCCACTGGGTGGCTTTTGAGTGAGCTCCTCTGACTGCAGAGCCAACTGTGAAGGGCTGCGTGCAGTTCCAGGCATTCCCCATAGACCAGCGCAGAGGCAGGACACACACGCACACGTACACACGCACGCACACACACCCACACACGTGCACATGCATGGCTGACTTACGTGAACTCACATATACGTGCAGGGAAAACAAAAAGAGAGAAGGCCAGCCAGCCCTCTAAGTGGTTCCAGCATTCTGCTCCCGGTCCTGGACCCCGGGCAGCGAGATGCGCTCCTGGAGACTTGACTGTTCCTACCTCAGGCCTCAGTTCCCACGGCTCTCGTGACACAGATTCCAGCCTCAAGCCCCCTCCCCAGCGGGTGCCCCTCGCAGAGCTGGGACCTGCCCACCCCGGAGAGAAGCTGGTGGCGTGTCAGTCTCTACCAGGCACCTTCTAGGGGAATTCTCCAGAGTAACTGGATCACGGGAAATTGGGGCCAAAGCCCAGACTTTACATCTAAATCCCAGGTCCCAGGTGACTTCACCTGTGAGTGGACAGCTCCGCCTGAGGGCAGGCAGGCAGGAGTGGGGGAGGGCTGGGGACACCTGGAGAACAGCAGAGGGAGCTGGGGTGTCTGGCCTGCTGGAGAGAGGATTTGGGGGGTGCTGAGATCTCAACAGCTTCCTGGGGGAGGGGCACAGATACCCTCCTCGGCCGCGTGAGAGACACAAGCAGGCCAGAAGGCAGAGGTTCTGGTTCACTGTGAGGAAGAGCTTGTTCTCCTCAGAGCTACTGCCCAGGCCTGCGAGGAGGGAGCGCTCGGACACAGGGAACGGGTCAGTGTCGGGGGAGAGGTTTCTCGAGTTCCGTCAGGCTGACCACAAGGCCACTCCCAGACAGTCCAAACAGTCTCATGCAACTTAAGGCTGCCCCAGTCTTATCCCACCCAAAGGCATAGATCGCTAAATGAAGAAAAAACAAAACAAAGAAAACCTTCTGGAAATCAGGAACCAGGTCTTTCTTATCTGCTTTCCCAAGAACTAGTGGAGGGAAACCCAGTGCTTGGTAAATCCTTGTTGAATGAATGAGTGTATGAATGAATGAATGAATGAATGCCGTGCTTTATTAAAGCAGTGATTCTTCCCAGTTTATAGGCATATTTGCTTTCCCAAGAACTAGTGGAGGGAAACCCAGTGCTTGGTAAATCCTTGTTGAATGAATGAGTGTATGAATGAATGAATGAATGAATGCCGTGCTTTATTAAAGCAGTGATTCTTCCAAGTTTAGAGGCATATAGAGGACCTTCCAGACAGCAGGAATCACCTCAGGGGCATCTTAAAGAGCACGGTGGGGCCCACCCCAGGGCTCCTGATTCAGTAGGTCTGAGATGGGTCAGAGAACCTGCACCTCTGATAAGTTCTCAGGCAATATTGCTGCTGCTGCTGCGGGGACCACATTTGAGACCCTGGACTAGAGGGTGGGTTCCCAGCGTCGTGGCAGAGGCTGCTGTGGGGAGATGGGAAGGCGATCCCGGAGCAGGAAGGTTCCTGAGCGTTGAGCCTGGAGACAGCAGCTGAGACGGGGCTGGTGCTGTTGCAGGTCCCCCAGCCAGCCAGCAGCTGAGGTCCTGGGGCCCCTCGCTTGTGCGAAGCATCTGCGTCCAGAGCCCCTCCCTGCCTCCTTCCTGTCCTTCTTTTACATTGTCTTGCACCCTTTCTGCTCCCTTTTTCCTTCTGCCTCTGTGTCTGTCTCCCTCCTGCACCCGCCCCCATTTCTCTCCAACACCTCCCCGGATTGGTTTGTTATCCTCACTTTACAGAGGAGGGGGCGGAGGCTCCGAGAGGGAAGGTGGCTTGCCCAAAGCCACACAGCTAAGAGGCAGAGCTGAGTCTAGGCTCTCTGACCCCATACTCTGAGCTCTTCCTGATGTGGCTCAGTAGTTTCCTAGTTTCCGGCAATGCCAGGGTGCAGGAGAGGAGGGGAAAGGAGGAGCCGCGCAGCTAAAGTGACATTTTCAGGGGAAATGGTCTGCCCTAAAGGGGCCCAGAGAGCCTTCTATGCTTTCTTTACACTTCCTGGATCTGAATTGGAAAAAAACACTCAGAGGGCCGCCTCACACATGATTCCTGATTCATGCAGACACAAAAGACAGAACCCAGCCAAACAAGTTCACGCAGCCCCACACTTACCCTCTGGGGATGGAAATTCTCCTTCCACATTTCCACCCAGTCTTCATAAATATATTAATAAGGTACCACCCTTATAAAGAAAATAAAAGGGAACATCATTAAACCAAAATTACAAACACATTTTTGTATAGCCCCTCCTCTGGGCCAGGCCCAGACTTGTTCTGGGAGATAACGAGGGGTAAAGAACCCAGGGTCCACGGGGCGGGGGGGCTAATTTCAGGAGCTGGGATAGAACTGTGAACACTGCTTGTGGGGACACAGAGAACAGGTGCTTGGCTCGTTCAGAGAGCTCAAGGAAGGCTGCCTGGAAGAGGTGGCACTGAACTGGGTCTTGGAGGGTGAGTAGGATATAAGGAGCCAGGTGAGAAAGCGTGGGAAGGACCTTCCAGACAGCAGGACTCACAGAAGTGAAGGTGCAGAGACATGAAGCAGTGCATTGTGCAGGGGATAACTAGAGTCGTCCTACTGGAGGTCAGTGGGTCACTCCATGGAGAGCCCTGGGTCATCAAGAGATGCCGGACAGAACTGTGGCCTGAGTTTTGGTGAAGTTTGGCTGGTTAGGAGCAGAGGAATGTCCCTCAACCCTGTTCTGTGTGTTGCTTATAAGAAGGGCCTTCCATATTCAGCGGATGTGATCATGACTGCAGCAGGAGTGGGCACCATGTTGAGGAGCCCAGGGAAGGTGGCCACCACCATCCAGGGCATGCCCTGCCCACTCTGGCCCTTGGCTGTGCCCCAGGGGTTTTACTTGAGGGCAAAACAAATTGTTGGAGGACATTTCCTAGAGCTTATCAGGAGCCAAGAGCTGATTGATGACACCTTACAGGAGGGACTAAGGATGGATGGATGGATGGATGGATGGATGGATGGATGGATGGATGGACAGACTGCTGGTAGGCTGGCTAGCTGGATGGATGAATGATATGATAGATCAATGGATAATGGTTGGATGGATGATACAGAGAGGCAGGAACATGACTTTTGGCCTCATCCTGGCTACCATTCTCTTCCAGCACGTTCACCCCACTCCACTTTCTTTATACTTTTTAAATTGAGGTACAGCTAACAGAGTAAAGCACATAAGCTTCAGTGTACAGTGGGTGAAGTTTTACACACGTACACATCCATGCAGCCACCACCAAGGTCACAATGCAGAGCAGTTCCAACTTCCCAGGAGGCCCCTTTCTCCCACCCCACTCTGAACAGCAGCATCGCCTGAAAATCAGCCCGTTATGCTCCAAGCATGAATCAATAGTGACACCCACACACTCAGCCTTGACATCCAGAACTCATCCTGGGGCCTCTTTCCACATCCACAATGAACTAGGCCCCAGGCTCTGCCCCCTCTGCCCAATTCAGTCCTCTGTCCCTCTCCTCCTGCCCCACCGTCTCAGCCTGGACTGGTGTGGCAGCCCCCAGGCCCTGTGTCTCCAGCCACTCCCTGGTCAGTTCTCCTCCCCACTCCCCGCCCCACCACCTCCTCTTGGTGGGGCCTCCTTGAAGATGGTCTGGTCGTTTAAGGGTTCCTGGGAATTTGCAGGCAATCACTGTTGGCCCAGCTGCTCCCTGTGGCTCTTGGAGGCTGAGTGCCAGCCAGTTCCTAAGCTGTTGACTGATCTCGTGCACCCTGAGGACCCCCAGGGCTCTACTGGGACCCAGGAGGTTGTGAATGGTGGGGGCAGGCAGTGTGCTAGGGGGAAATGGCCCTGTAGTCCCAGGAGCCTTGCCCCATAAAGAGAGGATATGTCCCAATGGAGAAGAGAAATGGGAGAATAAAGTCCAGACAATTGACGGAAGATGCCATTCTGGGCTGGGTACCCCTGGGAAGGGGCTCTTGGACAAAGGGCTTGCCTGGAAATGCTCCGGGCCTCCCTCCGACCTTGGGCCCCAGGGAAGAGTGGAAATGCAGGTTCTCAGGCCAGGTGCAAGTAGAGACAGGTCCTAGGTGATATTTGCCAACACTTTCTCCCTTGTTCTGAAAAGTTTTCAGTGAGTGCTTCCCACAGCCCCTGGCTCGGTTCGCTCCTGCTCTTGTCACCTGTGGTCCTAGTTGCCCCTCCTCCAGAAAGTCCTTCTTGAGCCACTTCAGTAAATGGGGTTGGAGGCCCCTGCTCTGCGCCGTGATCCCCATGGACTGTGCCTGCCTGATCAGTCGTCTAGAATGTGACGCCCCCGGGAGTGTGGGGAGCAGGGACCACGTCACATTCACCACTGTATCCCTGGTTCGGGTCCTGGCACAAAGCAGGTGCTCAATAAAACTTCGATGGGTGGCGGAATGAATGAGCAAATGCCTGAGCAGGAAGATGAGAACCTTCCTCTGGTCTGTCGTGATCCACCTGCTCTAGATCCTTTTGTCCTCTTCCTTTGTCTGTAGAGGAGAAGAAGGAGGTTGTGCTTGACTTCTGCCTCTCGGGCACCATCTTCTCTCCTGTGTCTTCACCTAAGACCCACCTTCCTCAGGGGGACCTGAACTGCTCAACAAGGGACAGACACGTTAGTGGCTTAGACAAGTGGTTCTTTGGCACCTTGTTTTTGGAGGGAGATGGAAGAAAGCAAATCAGATCACTTTTTAAAAAAAATCAACAAGTCAAAGGAAGAAAGCTCTGGGCTAAAGACCAGGGGACCCAGCCCTGCCAACTATAATCCACCTCATTTCATGAGCACCTACTGTGTGCCAAGGACCGTGCTAGGTGCTTTACTTGCATTTTCTCTTTTTTTTTTAAATTAATTAATTAATTTTGCCCGTGCCGTGTCTTAGTTGCGGCATGCGGGATCTTTAGTTGCGGCACACAGGATCTTTAGTTGCGTCTTGCGGACTCTTAGTTGCGGCATGTAGTCTTCTTAGTTGCGGCATGTGGACTTCTTAATTGTGGCATGTGAACTCTTAGTTGCAGCATGCATGCAGGATCTAGTTCTGGGATTGAACCCAGGCCCTCTGCATTGGGAGCGCAGAGCCTTACCCACTGGACCACCAGGGAAGTCCAGCATTTTCTCATTTAATCCTCACAACAACCTTCTAAGGAGGCATTGTTATTATCATCCACCTCCCCATTATACAGATGGGGACACTGAGGCACAGAGAGGTTTAACACACCTGCCAGGAAAGACCCAAGTCAGATCTGTCTGATTGTAAACCACTCTGCCTGCTGGGCCCAGGATGGGGTTGCATTTTCTCCGTGGCTCTGCTCCCTCCAGATTCTCCCACAACCGTGCCGGGTAAAGTCTAGAAGGTGACTGAAGCAGGGCTAACAGAGGCTAATAGCGAGGAGGAACTCTCAGGAGGAACAGGGGCCTTCCTGGCACAAAGGCCATTGACAGATAATGCAGAGCTGGGCAGGGCTAGGTTGGCAGGAAGTAGCCAAGCTGCCCCTGCAGAAGTGAATCTTTAGCGTCTGTTAAGAAAATGCAGATTTCCATAAAAAACATACTATATAGTTACATGAAGAAACAGCCCAAACTGTTCAAAGTAGCAGCTTCTGGGGAGTGGATTGGGGAGCCCATGAGGTGTGATGTAGGACACTGTTACTTTTCACTATGAGTCTTCCAGTGGCGTTAGTATTTTTAAACAAAGAGATTATTTATAAAAAAGAGATTATGTCAAGTCAAACGTTCTTTTTCCACTTATAAATGTATGGATTTCTTTCTTTTTCCTCCCCCTCCACTGCTTCTATCTCTGCCCCATTTCTTTCCAGGAGGAAAAAATGTTGGGCACCCTGGTGCAGCATGGAGTCTGGAGCGGAGTCTCGGGCACCCTAGGCATGGAGGTGGACGGGCTGCCCTTCCATGGCACTCTCGCCCAGATGATCCAGAAGCTGGTAGACATCACCATGGCGCAAGGGTGACCATGCACATTACAGGCATGCGGGTTGCGTATTAGACGGATCTAGGGAGGAGTTCCCTGAGGGCCCCAGCTTTCTTCTACAACAGCCTTGCAAATAAACACTGGCCCTGGGTGAGCAGCGTGCTCCACACTGGCCTGGGTCACGCGTGCCCACCTCCTGGGTCGGGGTTGGGGGCGGCGGGTTATGCAGGTGATGTGGACGGAGTAAAACAGTCCTCTGGGGTCCCCAGTTTTGGCTTTTATTCCTAAGTGCCAGGAGGCATTGATTTCAACCTCTTCACCCTGGCTTCTTCAGGCCACCCACGCAGTCTGCTCTGAGAGTCTTCTGACCAATCACTAACGGGGACGCCAGTGAGCAATGAATTTCCAGGCAGACACAGAGGGTCCGGAATAACCCCCCAGGCTAATTAAGAAACAGCAAAATGTACAAATGTGTAGTGTATATTACGAAGCTCTGGGGCTTCACTAAAGGTTTACTCATCACCACCACCAACAAAATATTTATACCTTCGAAATGCTCTCTTTTTCAAACAACATTCTGTTTATTTAGGCAAAAGATTTATCTCCATCCATCACTTCCCCTGTGCCCCTCCCCCTCCCTTACTCCCTTACATCCTGATCCCCCGCCGCAAAGCCTGACACCTCTCCCACCTCCTTCCCATCTGCTCACCCCCCACTCCAGAGCCAGACTCTGCCCTCCTTGCATAGAAGGGCAGTCACATTCCTGGAGCCCGGGGGTGGGTCAGGACCTTCCAGGGCTTAGATCACTCACAGAGTCCTCTTGGACAACTCATCGGTTTGCCCTTATCTCCTTCACAACTTCCCACTGTACGTTCCCCGACAAAATCGGAAGCGGAATCCCTGACCACGTCCCGTTACATTCACGTACTGAACCAGTACAGTATCTTGTGCTGGATCATCTAGATGGGGTAATGGAAGCAGCTTTTGGCAGGAAAGAGCTTTTGTCTTGTCACTTTAGCAAAATTATATTGTAACTAACTTAAACCAGGCACCCCCTTGCTAAACTCATCTCTGGCCCAAGCACAGCTTTCAAACCTTTTGCTCACACAATACCATGCCTAAGATGTTGGTTCTTTCTGTAGATCAAAGAAGTAAAAATGAAGAATAATTAACAGATGACCAGATCTCTTCCCTAGCTTCCCCTTCAGTGATCTCAAGAACAAACTATGTGAATGAGGTAGCATCTAAAGAAAGATGACAAGGAGTCAGCGAGCCTTTCACGCAGTGGGAGATGTCAATGAGCTTGATGCCCTATCTCAATGATTACCTGAGATGACTTTCCTTTTTCCCTTTAAAAACTTTCAAGGCCAAGCAGAATCTTTGGTGCTGGTTTTGGGGACACTAGTCCACCTTCTCCCCAGATTGCAGGCTTTCTGATTAAAAGCAACATTTTCCATTTCTACCAACACTTGTCTCTCGAGTATTGATTTTTGAGCAGCGAGCAGCTGGACCTGAGTTCAGAAATAGTAGTCCATGGGCTTCCCTGGTGGCGCAGTGGTTGAGAGTCCGCCTACCGATGCAGGGGACGCGGGTTCGTGCCCCGGTTCGGGAAGATCCCACATGCCGCGGAATGGCTGGGCCCGTGAGCCATGGTCGCTAAGTCTGCGTGTCCAGAGCCTGTGCTCCGCAACGGGAGAGGCTGCAACAGTGAGAGGCGTGCATACTGCAAAAAAAAAAAAAGAAAAGAAATAGTAGTCCTGCTTCCCAGCTATGGCCCCAAATGTTTATTGTGCCTGTTTTATTTCCTTAAGCATGTCAAGTTTGATTCTTTTAAGGGCATACATTGTAGTCTGCGTGTCCAGAGCCTGTGCTCCGCAACGGGAGAGGCTGCAACAGTGAGAGGCGTGCGTACTGCAAAAAAAAAAAAAAAGAAAAGAAATAGTAGTCCTGCTTCCCAGCTATGGCCCCAAATGTTTATTGTGCCTGTTTTATTTCCTTAAGCATGTCAAGTTTGATTCTTTTAAGGGCATACATTGTAAAGCGTGGAACACATACTGTAGAAATTAAATTGTATACTCAACAGCAAAACCTAAGTGTGTAGTTCAATGATCTGGGGTTAACTTCCAATGCTCCCTACACATGGTGTGGTGAAGCCTTTGGCCAGAAGTAGCTGGGGTGGGTGCTGTCCTGACATCCCTTTGTCATTCTGGTGGGGAGTCCCCACCTACGTGTCTGTGCTCCTGCTGGTGTGGCATCAGGGCCACTGTAATGTGCTCACCGTCCTTCTCCATTTGTGACTTCTCACAGATCAGTGAACCCACCTCAGCTCTAAGCCTCACTGACCAGGTCTCCTCCAGTTCCAATCTGTGTCCCTGATTTGGGTCTGCAGAGCTCCATGTAATGGGGGCCTCTGATTGAGGGTGCATCCTGGCATTGCTGAAATCTTGATGGCTAGAGAGAGATGAAACAGCGCTGATCTGCTAAGGCTCTCGGGACTTTTCTGACTCATATTTTTGGGGAATACACACTAATGGGCCTTTGGTTTTGCAGTAGTAATAGCAGAATTCTATTCTGGCATGAAGAGGTTTGAAGCCTGACTGTAAGAGGCTTCAGTGACTGAAGATAACTGTAATAGGTTATCTTCCCTGTGGACAGAAGTTTATGGGGAGAGATTTAAGACATTTGGGAAAGAGGCTAAGACCTGGGTGGAGCCCAAAGAAAGCTGAGAGTACAGGTCCTAGTTCTGCAGCAAAGCATCCAAAGGTCCCCCTGCAGGGAGAGACAGGCCTGTGGCCCTGTGGCAGGGGCTAAGGTGTAAGAAAGGGCCACGAGAGGATCCCTTAGCAGGATCCAGCCCAGGGACCACTGGAGCTCTGAGTTCTAGGATCCAGTTTTATGTTTTTCTGTCTACAATATGATTCCTGCTTAGGCCTTTAGTAAAGTTTTGCTCAAGTTCACTCTAGTCTTGGCTGTCCTTTGGGGAAGGCCTGTGTTCACATTTGAGGCAGCATGGTAGGCATGGCTCTGACCTCGAGAAGCTGGTTACAGGGGGACAAGAGGTGACCTACAGGAATAGTGGGGAGGCCCAGGGTGAGAGATGGGCTGGGGTATCCACCAGGATGGATTCCTGAGGCGTGTGAGCATTCCTGGGCATTTCTAGGAATATTGAGAGAGAATTCTGGTAAGCAGTACCTGGGATGCTCTGTGGGTGTTCAAGGGCAGGCTGGAGACCTTGGGCACATCAAGGTGCACATGCCCCACAGACCCTGCAGGTGGGATTAGAAGTTAAGCGAGCCAGGAAGGGGGGCAGGGCTCCTTAGGCCCCGGCTATCCTCTGGCCAAGTGCCCCCCTCATCGCTCAGCTGGGCAAGGCAATCCTCTGAGGTCATTTCCTGCTTCTCATTGCACAGGCCCTGCTGACCGCCAGCCCCACCTTAGTCCAGCCCTCTGCATTCTACTACTTTCTGCCCAAGTGCCCCCCTCATCGCTCAGCTGGGCAAGGCAATCCTCTGAGGTCATTTCCTGCTTCTCATTGCACAGGCCCTGCTGACCGCCAGCCCCACCTTAGTCCAGCCCTCTTCATTCTACTACTTTCTGCCCATTCCATGTGGGTTCCACTGGCTCCACAGAGTCTAACTCTCAGATTCAACAGACCACTGCTCTAGGGAGGATGGAGGTGTGGCTTAACAGCAATTCACATAAACTCAGTATATGTCAGTGATGTGATGTGTTTGCCAGAAAGGCCATTACGTCAGTAGAAGCACAGTGAGGTAAATGGTCCCTTTCTCCCCAGCACAGGTTGGACAGACTGTCTCACTTCAGATCCGAGCACCACAATTGAAGAAGTGGGCGTTGTTCAGATGAGGTACAAGAAGGTGAATGCTCAAACCCTAAGTGGAGGCGGCTTGAAGATCTGTATGTCAGAGGCTGGCTGGATGCTCACTAATTCTGCTTCCTCTTCCTGCATACATAGGAAAGCTACATTTCCCAGCCTCCCTTGTAGTTAGGTTGGGGCCATGTGACTGGGATCTGGCCAATAGAATGTGAGTAGCAGGGATACCAACTACTTCCAGACTTGGCCATAACCCCCCTGTGAGATTCTTTTTGTGCTGCTTCCCCTGCCTCTGTGGATGGGAGGGGAAGACCCCGAGATGATGGGACCTCTTGATGAGCAAATCCTGAATCACTGCCATCACTTGGGAAAAAGACTTGCCAGAAAGTAGTTGCTCGGACTTCACAGGAACGGGAGATAAACTTTTATTGTTTTAAGGCAATGTGATTTGGGGGTATATTTGTTACTGCAGTATAATCCAGCCCTGTCTAATACAAGTTTGGAGATTTAACACTGAGAAGTAGGATATGAGACTTTTCTTCAAATACCAGTACCTAAAGGGTCATGTCTTTCCAGAGGCCAGAACTAAGGCCAGTGGTAAAAGTGGTTCCACTTTGGCTCATTAGGAGTTAAGATTTTCTGCCCAACCTTGGAATAACTTGTCTTGGGTAGTAGTGAACCGGTGTCATTGGTGGTACTTGCAGAGAAACTGGGCTGTCGTTTTGGGGAGATATACAGGGGATAATTCATAGGGAAGGAATTGGAGATCATGACCTCTGCAGGACTTTCTAACACTGATATCTAATGTCTAATCTACCAACGTCTTTCTGATAGTTGTTGAATTAAAGCAAATGGAATTGACACACCATTTCCCCAGAGCACTGGGCACCATTGTGACCCCAGGGTTATTGCCATCAAAGACCATCATCTTGCCAGATGAATTCCTGGAGGCTGCAGGATCATGAGCTGCAAGAAGCACATTTTTCAGAAAAGCATTGAACAAAGGAGGTCCAGATTCTGGCTCTTTCTTGGTTGTACCAGCCAGAGAAAAGCAGCAGATGGGGATGTATTCTGTGCTGAAATTTTCTCCCACACTTGTCTGGCCAAACCACAGACCAGTGTGTATAAACAGGAAGATGAGCCCTCATCTTACTAAGCAACAGTGGTGAATGAGAAAGGAATCTAATTGCTTTTGCCACCTTCAGTCCAAACCAGATGGACCTTTTCTTCCACCTTTTATCTTAGGAAAGAAAGGAGTCTTAATCCCCAATAAGTCTGTTTGGAAGAAGGATCGATTCTTCCAGAGCAGTCCAGGACTCCAGGAATCTGACTCCAGGGAAGGATTAAGTGACTAAAACCAAATTTACGTTTTAACAGAATGCATTTAATCTTTCATGATAAACATGGAGGTGCCACTGTTGAGAAGATGCTCCAGCTTAAGAAGGATGATCACTAAATGTGGGGCTCCCCAAACACAACCCAAACAGTAAGAAGAGCCCCCCAAGGGGTGGGTACAACAGGCCTTCCTGCTTTGGCAATCTTCACTAGTGATGAGGGGACTGATCAAGCCCTCCCTCACTGTGGGAAGCAGCTATTCAGGGGGTAGAAGGGGTCCTGTGCCCAAGGACAGGGAATGATATTTTCCAAACCGCAGGGCTGAGTTCTGTCTTCAGAGGGGAGGTGGCCAAATTAAGTCCCAGAGTGGATTAGCAACAATGCTGCAGAGCTCAAGACACTTCATGAATCTCCAGAGGAAGAAGGCCCTACTTCATCTGAAGGCTTCCATCCTTCTTGGCCACTACTGGATAATCAAGGACAAATCCCCTAATTGCTGTTCAAGTTTTCTCTGAGAATGTCAATCCCTGGACTTTCCTGACTCTGTTGGGTATTCCATGGGCCTTCTAGAGCCCCCTGGTGTCAGAAGACCCTCCCTCCCCATAAGAACTGCAGCACACTCCAGCTGTGGCTGGTTACTTTGCTTTATTTGCAGACTCAAGTTTGCTACATAAATCCATTGCATGGTCCAACACATGTATACTTGGCATAAAAGAGAGGACAATACAAAAATACAACTCTTGATAGTAAATGGAACTGCCCTCAGCTCACGCCAGTTTATCCCAATGGGAATGTCCATGTTTAAGATCAAAACAGGAGGAAGTTTGGAATGAGGAAGCATGGAGGTCTCAACCAGTGTCATTGCCCTTGTAATCCTGGTCTGGGACTGGGTGGCCTTTTTTTTTGCTACCTGCAGACCTGGTCAGTTCCTCCTCCGTGAAGGGGAAGAGAACCTCCCCAGCTTATGGAAGGCCATCCAGAAGGAGCTAGAGCAAGGCCTGGAACCCCACTTCCTTAGGGCACACCCACCCTGGGCTATCAGTCTTTGGACACCTCTGATGGGAGGGTTAAGAAACTCAGGGTGAATCTACTTCTGGGAGAGGGGAGGGGAGACATGAAGAGAGATTGAAAAAAATATTCTCCCTGGCAGCCCTTTAACAGATTCCAGAAATCTTCTACTGATGCCAGCTTCTATCTTCCCATCCCTGGTCCCTCCCCGGGCTTGAGCCCACCTAGCCTCTTAGCTGTGAGAGCTCAAATCCCAGGTCTTTGGGGGAAGTCAGAACTGGCTCCAGCCCACCGACCAGGAAATCTGAAGGGCTAGCATTTCTAAAAAGGTAGGCAGGTCCCTGGAGGAGCAGGAAGCTCCTCTGGTCCTTGGTATATCCCCCAGGCAGAGGCTTAATATGCTTGGGCAGGAAGTTGCAGGAGCCCCGTCACCAGCCTTCCAGGACAGAACAAGAGACAGTGGTCAGTACTCTGGTCTGCATGTGGCCCGTGGGCCCACTGTCACTCTCCAGGTGGGTGGGGTGGGACATCTGGCAGAGGAGCAGTGCTGAAGGACCAAGGAGACAAGGCGAGCCCAAGGGCCCCTCCTCTTCTTGTCACAGGGGCTATTTAAACCACAGTGGAGCTTCACCCCGGGGCTTTGGGCTGAGAGATAACAGAGCATGCATCTCCGTGTTGTTTGTTTTGTTCTAAGAACTTGGGGAGAATGTCATGCTCCTCTCTGAGACTGCTGGGCACTCCAGTCTGTGTGGCAGGGGACACTGCCAGCAGTCACAGGACCCTAGCCTCAGTGGCTTGGGGCAGAGCTGTCATGGAGACCCTGGCATTTTAACCGTGGACACACACACACACACACACACACACACACACAAAGTCGCAGGCTTCCGGGTCTGGTGCTTCAAGGCAGATAGAAACAAAAGATGAATTGAGGCGAATCTGTGTAGGGAACTCAGCTGGACGTACTGCTTTAGGCCTCTGTCCTGGCCCTTGAACTTCAATGCTGACTTTAAAGGACCACAGACATCGCCCTATGGAGCCCCAGGGAGCCCTAGGATTTGTTTTCCATCAGCCCTGGGGCTTGGGGAATCTGTTCAACCCTCCTCGCCTGTGAAACTGTGACTTGGCTGTATCTGGTGCCTCTCGTCCACCTGTTACTCCCCCACTGTCTCCCACAAACACACACTCCCAGTGCCCCAAACCCCTCCCTGCGTTCCTTCCCCCATCCAGCCTCCAGGCCCACTCACCTTCCTTCCCACCCCTTCGTGGAGTGAGGCTCAAGTATGAATGATGACAGTACACTTTCGTGTGTCACCTCCCCCGATCACACCAGTGCATTTGGACTGGTGTCATCTGTGACAACGGCATTGGAAGGCCCTGGCAGGTGTGCCCCCAGGTACCCACTCTCATCTCCCAGGCCCCTCTCTCCATGTCCTCACACCCTGCGTCCCCCACCCAAGCTTCTCTTTGAAAACCTCCTGGACGTGAGCAGGTCTTCCTCCCGCCAGCCGCCCAGCTGGCAGCAGACGACCGCCATGCACTGTCGGAGCTTATCCCCACACTCAACAAGCAGCCCCGTCGGACTCGGCAGCCACAGCAGGTTCCCTGGACCCAGAGAGGTTGTGCTGCGGCCCAGACCCAGGGCCCCGTGGCCCAGGTCCATCGTCCCCTCCAGCAGCAAGAGGCACCTGCCTCGGCCAAGTGGACAGCAGCTGTCGAGCAAGCTCAGGCCTTGCTTCGCCCCGCGCGTGGGTGATGGGGCGACACAGCTAGGCCAGTCCGCCCGCTGGGGACCCTCCCGCTCCGGGTGGCTGAGAGGCCTGTAAGGCCGGGTGGAGCTTCGTCAGCACGTTGGGCTCCTCGCTCTTCCCTGGGGCCTCGGGGGTACCCAACGGGTAGGCCTCCCGGGCCCGGCCAGTGCTGGCACAGGTGAGGAAGGCCAGGCAGGCCCCACGGAGGCGGGCCAGGTCCCTGTGCGTGGTCTCGCTGACGAAGCAGTAGAGCACGGGGTCGGCCACGCAGTTGAAGCTGGTGAGGAGCAGGGAGAAGTGGTAGGCGTTGAAGATGCCCTTGGCGAAGTGGCAGCTGGACTCCCAGAGGCTGCGCACAAGCAGCAGCGTGTGGTAGGGCAGGAAGCAGGCCAGGAAGATGACCACGGTGCTGAGCACCAGCCGCTGGATCTGGTCCTTGCGGCTCTTCTGGGTGCCATGGCTGCGGCGCACGGCCCGCAGGATGCCCCGGTACGAGGCCAGGAGCAGGCAGATGGGGAAGAGGAAGCCCACCAGGAAGCGGTAGTAGTTGATGCTGCACTGCCGGGGCTCGAGCGGGTAGTGCTCGAAGCAGACGCGGTGCCGGTCCCCGTCCTCCACCACCTCTTCGTGCATGAGAAAGTAGATGCTGGTCAGCAGCTCTTTGGCCCAGATGAGCACGCTGACTCCCACGGCAGCCTTCAGGGTGCGGAACTGATGGAAGCGGAAGGGATGGGCCACGGCCAGGTAGCGGTCGATGGAGATGCAGCAGAGGAAGCCCACGCTGATGTAGATGTTCTCGTACAGGAGGATGCCGCACAGCTGGCAGGACAGGTCGCCGTGGGACCAGTTGTCGTGCTGTAGCACGTACTGCAGCCAGAAGGGGAGCGAGCAAATGTAGAAGAGGTCGGCCACTGTCAGGTTGCACAGGTACACGCCCAGCTCGTTCCGGGCCTTGATCTGCAGGTAGCCGAAGTAGAGGGACAGGCAGTTGGCTGGGAAGCCCACCACCAGCACCGTGACATAGACCACCGGCGCCAGCGTCTGGTGGATGGTGTGGTCGATGGCACAGCTCAGCGAGCCGTTGTCTCCGGTGATGTTCCCCATCTTTGGGCCTGGAGGGGCCTCACCCCTCATGGGCTCAGGAATGCACCAGTCTCTCTAGCGCCACCTTGTTTCTAGGATGTGGTTCAAGCTGTAGCAAAGGCCGGGCCTCACTGGTGACGGGGAAGGCCCTGAAAGTCAAAGGTGGAAAGGCTTAGGATAAGAGGAGCCAACATTTATACAGCACCTACTGTACGTCAGGCACTCTTCTAAGTGCCTCACGTAATTTAGAAGGTGATCCAGCCAACCAACTCCAACTCAACTGAAATGTGACTTATGTCTCCCCATCCCCCTTCCCTGGCTTCCTGTCCCTTATTTACTTTCCTGGTCCCTCGGTGCAGCAAAGCAAGGCCTGGAGCTGGCTCCAGGGAAGCTCCAAGGGAAGCTCAAGGTGAAGAACAATTCCAGCCCACATAACAGTGAGGGCCCTGGCCACTCTCTTATTTACCACCATTCGCATTTTTCCTACTTGCTCACAGGGATGTACCAGGTCAGTAAGGCCACAGCCCCTCCTCGGGGCCTCTCCATACAGCACAATAGAGGCCCAGCCTGGTCCACATCCTGCTGTGCTCTGGCAAGAAAAAAGGCTAAGCTTCCTGCAGGGCACTGCTACCTCACCTCCGTGGAATTGGGAACCTAGCACAGGGGGCCAGGCACCGACAGACATGAGCACCAGGCTAGGGTCAGCTGCTCACAGGCTGTGCAAGTCGTTTACACTCTCTTAGACTCAGTTTCCTCATCCATAAAACAGGGATATGGGAATTCCCTGGCAGTCCAGTGGTTAGGACTCAGCGCTTTCACTGCTGGGGCCTGGGTTCAATAGCTGGTTGGGGAACGAAGATCCTGCAAGCCGTGCCACGAGGGCAATAAGTAAATAAATAAATAAATAAAATGAGGATGAAAACACCTGCCCTCAGGGTCAGTATCAGGGCCACATAAAATATGTCAAAATGCATGTCATTGTTTTTCCAAAGGCAATGAGGCAGAATAAAAGATGGTAGGGTTTTTTTTTGTTTTTTTTGGGGTGGGGGTACGTGGACCTCTCACTCTTGTGGCCTCTCCCATTGCAGAGCACAGGCTCCGGACGCGCAGGCTCAGTGGCCATGGCTCACGGGGCCCAGCCGCTCCGCGGCATGTGGGATCTTCCCGGACCAGGGCACGAACCCGTGTCCCCTGCATCAGCAGGCAGACTCTCAACCACTGCGCCACCAGGGAAGCCCAAAGATGGTAGGTAGTCTTACTCTCATTAGTGAAAAGTTCACATTGTTGAGAATTTAACAAAGAAAATGCTATTGTTATATATACAAATACATTTGAACAAGACAGAATAAAAATTTTTTGTTGTAGGCCTACTTTATAAATTAATATATCAGAATGAAAGGACTGAGCTGCTCTATTGATTTAACACTTCTGGCTCCGATGAAAAATCTCACTGTGTCTAAATTAACTTTTTTGTTGTTGTCGTTTGTAATCATCCTTCCAAGGATACTTTTTTGACATTTTTTTCCCTAACCACCTGCCCCCATGAAATTTGAATAACCCAGATGTATTTCATATCTGCTCATGTATCATGGGCTTTTGGAGGATGACAAACCACTATAATATATAAGATTTTTTTTCACCCCACCTAAGAACCAATTTTCACCCCTCCTTGAGAATGCATCGTCTATCTGGCTGCAAGTTCCAAATGAACGGGGTCTGCATTAAGTTGTTTTGTGGTATTAGCAGATCAATCTTGCCCTTTGCTGTCTCTTCACCATAGTCAAGCTGGGACTCACAGACCAGATGGGAAACCCCTTCCACAACCAACAACGTCTCATCACCTGCTGTCCAGGGTCCCTCCCTCTGCAGCCTCCCTCCTGCTAGCTCCTGACTGGCCCTGTAGGCACCAGAGCCCGGGCTCAACCTGGAAGTTGGCAGAGCCTTCTGGGAAGGGGCCCAGAGATATTCCAGCCCAGCAGTTCCAGTCCTGGGGTTCATGGAGTATAAACTTGAGGACTTCCCCCGAAATCACAGGCTCAAACTTGTAAATATGAAAGTATGCGCATTTTTCCTGGAAAAGGGTCCTGTGGCTTTCATAAGAGTCTCTAAAATGGGCGAGAGATGGGTCTGGCCCAAAGCTGCCCCCTCTCACCTGGACTCCCTGTGGCTCTCTCCGTAGCCAAGCCTCCCTCCACCCCAGTGCTCCCAGTCACGCCCCTGACCATTATCCCCCAGGCAGCCACAGCAATCTTTCCAAAATACAAACTGGATCCTCCTCTTCCTCGTTTAAAACCCACTGAGACAGTTTCACAGTGAGTTATCACACCCACGATAAAACTCCCAGACTCTTACAAGACCCAGCATGATCCGGCCCCAGCTCCCCCTACCTTGTCTGCTGCCACCACACTCCAGCCTCACTGGCCAGCTTTCTGGGCCTCGTCATCTGGCCTCGCTCCAGTCTCTCCTGGAGTGCTGCCCCCTGCCCTCTCCCCACCTCCACCTCCACCTCAGGGCTGTTCCATTGCCGCCAGGTCTCAGCTTAAACACCACCCCCTTGAGAGGCTCGCCCTGACCACCCCACTAAAGCAGCCCCTCCCCCATCACCATCACCATCACACCTTCCTATTTCATGGCTCCGCAGAGCTCCCATCAGGGTCTGAGATTTTTCTTGTTTATTTACTTGTCTGCTTGCTGATGATCTGTCTCCTCCACGAGGATGTAAATTCCAAGAGGACCCTGTGCACCTTGAACAGTGCCTGGCACACCACAGGCACTCCTGAGTACTTCTAGAATGAATAAGCGAATGCCACTTCCCCATTTTACAGATGAGGAAACTGAGGTTTGAAAGGGGAAGTGACGTGCCCAAAGCCAGTCTAAGGAAGGAAGCATGGGCATTAGAATCCAGGTCTCCTTTCTCCAAGTCCCACCTCCCTGCCACGTCTAGTCCCCACCTGAGCCTCCCCGCACCCTCTCAGTCCCTGGAAGACGAGGACTCCTAGGAGGGCTCACCTCCCCATCCTCTCCAGGATACAGGCCCGGATTTTTTTCTTTTTTGGGGGCGGGGTACACGGGCCTCTCACCGCTGCGGCCTCTCCCGTTGCGGGGCACAGGCTCCGGACGCGCAGGCTCAGCGGCCATGGCTCACGGGCCCAGCTGCTCCGCGGCACGTGGGATCTTCTCGGACGGGGGCACGAACCCGTGTCCCCTGCATCGGCAGGCGGACTCTCAACCACTGCGCCACCAGGGAAGCCCTACAGGCCCGGATGTCAGTGTTGGTGGTGGAGGGAGGTGCTTCTTGTTGCTGTTTTCAATTGTGGTTTGATACACATAACATAACATTTACCACGTTAACCACGTTGAAGCGCGCAGCTCAGTGGCATTAAGCACGTTCACGCTGCTGTACCGCCATCAGCACCATCCACCTCCAGACCTTTTTCAGCTTCCCCCGCTGAAAATCTGTACTCATTAAACACTAACTCCCCATCCCTCCTCCCCCGAGCCCTTGGCAGCCGCCAGTCTACTTTGTGTCTCTATGAATTTGACTGCTCTAGGCACCTCATATAAGTGGAGTCGCACGGAATTTATCTTTTTGTGGCTGGCTTATTTCACTTAGCATAACGTCCTCAAGGTTCATCCATGTAGTAGCATAGATCAGAATTCCTTCCTTTTTAAGGCCCAATAATATTCCATTATATGTATAGACCGCAGTTTTGTTTTTCCATTTATCTGTCAGTGGACATTTGGGTTGTTTCTACCCTCTGGCTATCGTGAATAATGTTGCTGTGAACATGGGTATACTACTTGAGTCCCTGCTTTCAGTTCTTTTGGGTATATACCCAGAAGTAGAACTGCTGGATCATATGGCAGCTCTATTTTTAATTTTTTGAGGAACTGCATTCTGTTTTCCACAGCGGGCTGCACCATTTTACATTCCCACCAACAGTGCACAAGGGTGTTTTCTTGTTTTTGCTTTTTGTGTTTTTGTTTATACGTTTTGATGGTGAGAGGAAGGGGCGAAGGGGCAGCTGAGGCCTGTGACCCCTAAACCCTGCACAGCCCCGCGAGTCAAAATTTGGCCCCATTCGTCCTCCTCTTGCCAGCCCTCCTGTCCCTGGATCCCAGGCCCACACCTGAGTGGTCCCCCAGGGACACCCACCCAGGACGTCCGTGTCTCTGAATTTACCTCGGGTTCTCCACAGTCCACATAAAATCTACCCACAGGAAGATAAAAATTCATTCAACACAGGCTCCCAGGCACCAACAAAATCTGGCAAAGGAAACCAAAGTGAAACACGTCTTGTCAGGTCTTAGGAATTTGTTGAGAGTCACCTGGCCGAAGCCTATCGTTTGCTAGGGCTGAGTGTACACATGTGTAGGCGGGCTGGTGTGACTGTTTGCGGGTTCCTCTTTCCCAGGCCGATGATAAACGAATTCCCGCGAGCAAAGTCAGAAATACTCAAGTCTGCAGGGCAAAGAAGAAACACATACGACGTTTAGATGAAAACACCTCCTCCACACACACGGCATCGCCTCTGTGATTTCAATGCCGTCAACACTCTGATGACTCCCAGACGTCCTCCCCACCCCCAGGTGGAAGGCTGACAGAACCAGCTTCCTTCTGCGGCACAGGGCATGCTCTGTGAGGCCCAGCCTGCTTTCATCTTCTCCACTAGTCTGTTCTTGGAGGTGGCCTCTCCTCCTGCCCAGTCACTCACGTTGGATGGCTGGCCTTCAGCTTTCTCCCTCATCTTTGTCCACAGCATCCACTTGATTACTCAGTTCTACCATTTTCAACTCCTAAATACTTCCCACATCCGTCTCCTCCTCTTTAGCTCCCTCCCCAGTGCCCCAGATTGGCTTGGTCAAGACTTCCTCCCCAGAATCAGCGCACGGCCTCCTATGGGATTCCCTGTCTCCGCCTCACCACCCTCAAAGCCATCCTCTAAAACAAAAACCTAATCACTCCTGCTTCAAACCCTTCAATGGCTCTCCGATCATCCATCCATCTGTCCATCCATCCATCCACTCATTGACTTATTCGTTGTTACAGCAAATACTTATCGAGTGTCTATTATTATATGGAAGGCACTGTACTAGACGCTGGCCCCTGGCATAATTCAAGTTGCTTTTAGTCTCATGGGAGACAGGAGAAGAAAAGAGAGGGTTAGCTCCCAGGGAGAGTACAGGACATTAAGGGAGTTCATAGGAGGTGAACTAACCCAGCTAGAAAAGCCTTCCTGAGGGGCACTTTGCTCGAAGACCAGAAGAAGCGGGAAGGGCAGCCAGGGAAGAGGGAAGTTTCTGCCTGTGGAAATAGAGCATGCAACAGGCCAAATGCCAGAGAGAGAGAGAACAGGCACCTGTGTGGTGGAGCTGAAAGTAGCTTGGCACAAACAGCTAGGTGTGAGGAGGGCGTGGCCAGAGAGGGGACAACACACAGCTGTAGAAACTGCCAACTAATTAGAAGGAGCTGGGGACAATCAGGGACAAATCTGAGATGTTCTTCAGCGCTTGGTCCTCATAATCTCCCTCAAATTATCTGTTAGATGGATGGATGTGTGAAGAGGTAGGTGGGTAGATGAGTGGATGGATGAATGGGTAGGTGGATGAATAAGATGAATAAGTGGAAGGATGAGGGGGTAGGTGGATAGATGGATGAGTGAACAGGTGGATAGATGGACGAATGGGTGGGTGGATGGGTCAATGGGTAGATAGATGGATGAAAAGATGGATGGATGGGTGGGGGGTTTTGAGGTTGGGTGCTGGGACAATGGAAATATTATTAATAGAAACAGAAAAGTGGGAGGGAGGAATCACTGTGGCCTCCTCTCCAGCCACCTGGCATCTGTTTAAGCTGCCTGAGCTGGTCACAGAGGGCCCTGCTTTTTCACCTGGGCCTCATCACAACCAGCTCTCCCTTCATCCACTCCCTGAGGACAGGCACCCCTCCATGGAAACTACATCTTGCCAGGAATGTCCCTTCTCTACCTGCTGTCCACAGAAAGCTTGCTCCCCCAAATCAAAGGCACAGTGGGTGCAAAGTGTTCTATAAATGGAAAAACGTAGATGGGATGGAAGGACCAAGCCATACCAAGTGAGAGCCCTCCACATGCCAGGAACGTTTTTGCACATTCATTCTCTCTCTCAACACTAGTCTCACCAGCACCCATTTTACAGATGAAGAAACTGAGGCTGCTCAAGATTCTGAAACCAAGTGAGGCCCTGCAGGGTTCCCAGGCATGGAGGCCTTTTTTTTGTCCCCTGTTTCTTGTAGGCAAGACTCCAGCCTCCATGACCTTCCCTGAGTTCCAAAGGGCAGATTGGAACAGTTGCTAATCAAGGAAGAAGCAGCCAAGAAACCACCTGAGACAAAATTAAAAGGACCAGAGGGGCCTCCCTGGTGGCGCAGTGGTTGAGAGTCCGCCTGCCGATGCAGGGGATACGGGTTCGTGCCCCGGTCCGGGAAGATCCCACATGCCGTGGAGCGGCTGGGCCCGTGAGCCATGGCCGCTGAGCCTGCGCTTCCGGAGCCTGTGCTTCACAACGGGAGAGGCCACAACAGTGAGAGGCCCGCGTACCGC
>NW_020185338.1:1516843-1534261 GCF_003031525.2 Neophocaena asiaeorientalis asiaeorientalis | reverse complement strand
CCAAAAAAAAAAAAAAAAAAAAAAAAAAAGGGACCAGAGAAGCTCCTCAAGACTAGGAGACCAATCACCTGAGACAAGATTAAAGCAGTGCAGGCCCTAAGCACACCCTAATCTTGTCGGAGATCGCACCCTTGAACCATTGCTATAAAACCCTTCATCAGATCCTCTGGGATTGGAACACATAGTTTTTCGAGGTGGGACCCTCCCCCTGCCCAGGGTCCCCCTTTGCCTGGCAAATCAATAAAGCTATCCTTTTCTACTTCACCCAAAACTCTGTCTCCAAGATGCGATTCGGCTCTGGTGTGCGGAGAAGCTGAGCTTTCGGCAACAATTCCACAGCTACGACGTAGGCCAGGTTTTGAACTCAGACTGGTCCACGCTTTCCTTCACACCGCGCTATCTTTCTGTTCATCACAGTTGTTACAGAGTGACCACCCTCACCTCCAGGCTTTGCCAGGCTGCAGCCCATACATATGCCACCACGAGGCCACCAGGCTTGGGCCTGGGCCAGCCCCCTGCACCTGGCAGGTCAACCATTTCCTCACCACCCATGGAGGAAAAGCTACTGTGTGCCTGGGGCTGGGACCCCCAAGGTGGAGGGGATTGGGGCAAAGAATCAAAACACAGAGCTGCTGCATCTACCTCATTTTATCATCCAGCTAAGAAACCGGGAGACTACACAGCAAGCAGCACAGCACTAAGAGCAAGACTGTTAGACAAACGCCCGTCAGCACAGAGGCCTCCGAGGACCTGAACGTCCAAGAGCGGTTAAGCTCCCCAAAGGCATGAAGGGCCTCTGACTCAAGCTGGGAGCCGCCTGCACATTCCAAACCAGAAGGCAGAGGTGGCCAGTGCCGTTCAGCTGCCACATAAACAGTGGTTTAATCTGTCGCCCGTCTCTTCCCGGTCGTGGCACACTGGCACGCACACAGTTAGTCCCTGGCCGGGCGGCCCTGCTCAGGGGAACCCCCAGCATGCCGAGCTGGGGAGTTTCCTCAGCGTGTTTAAACACGCTTTAAACAGGGCTGTTTCATTTCCTAAAAGTACCCTTTTCAGAGGCTGTTGATGTTTCCCTCTGGGGTGGCAGTAGAATCAGGCTGCATTTTCCCCTTAGTCCCCAGCTTTCCCCTACATAGCCTCAATCCGGCAACAGCAAGGACACAACCTCATTTCTAAAGCCCTCATAACGGTCTCAGAGTTCAAGCCCATCTGGGCTCACAAAGTTGCTGTGAGTCGATGGGGCTGACACTGTGAACCCATTTCATAGAATCTGAAGCCCAGAGAGGCTAACCTAGTTGCTCAAGTTCATACAGTAAGTGGGGGTGGATCTGAATCCAGAACCCAGGCTTCTAGGCACCAACTCGCTGCCTTTGAGCTCTTTTGACCACAGACCACAGTGAGGAATGCACTTGTCATTGTAACCAGCACAAAGAGACATCACACACACAGACACACATAGACCCAGAGCAGTACTTACCCTACCACTTGTCATGCACTCTGATCATTCCACTCTATTTTGTTTTTCTTAAGGGCGTGAGCTGCTAAATTGATTTCCGGAGCCGCTCATGGGTCATGATCCTGTTTAGAAACAGCTGGACTGACCCCCGCCTGCTCAGGGTCCGGACCCCAGGAAGGGGACTGTGGTTGCCGCCAGGTGAGGGAGCAGCAGCCTCAGGGGATCTGGGTCCTCTCTGCCCGCCCGGCAAAGCTCTGCCCTCAAACCTCAAAGAGCCGGCTTCGTCCCAGTGCTCGCTGGCTCGCAGAGGCCTGGGGAGGAGACTGAACGCCCCTGGCCAAGCCCTGGCGGACCCCGCCCCGGGTAACCCTGCAGCCAGGACCCAAGCTCCCCCTCCTGCGGTCTCCTGCCGGCCACTCCTCCCAGCTCAGACTAGAAAATCCCAGCTGGAGGCTGCCCATTCCTGAGCTGTGGCAGAATCATGTGAACTCAGATCTGGTGTCAGGCTGGGTGGCTGTGAGGAAAACTTGCCAGCCAGAGGATGAGGGCGGCAGGACAGCTCCCTCCAGGCACCCCGGGCCTGCCTTCCCGTGCACCCCAGACCTTGCGGAAAATGCTAAAGCCTGAATTAGGGGCAGGGACCCCAGGGACTTGGGGGATGCAGGAGGAGCAGGGTACCCTGATTCTTCCTATCCAACCACCTGTGAGCACCTACAAGACACCAGGAGATACAGGATGTTGAACTCCCTGAGCCAGGGATCCTGACTTGAGCCAGACAGGCTGACACTCAGATAACTAGAAAGTACCATGGACACAAGAGCAATGGCACATCAGCAGGGGCAAGGGAAGCTGTTTCCACTCCCACCCCCGGGCAGTCACCCTTCAGCCGCTAGCAGCCAACATCTGGGTCAGTGGGTCACGACTACATTAGCAAATACCTGGGGAGCTTATAAAAAATACCATTGCCCAGGCTACACCCCAGATGAATTAAATCACACTCTCTGGAGACAAGGTGCCAGCGCCAGTGTTTTTAAAAGCTCTCTGGGCGATTCCAGAGGGCGGCCAGGAGGAGAAGCACTGATGTGGAGGCGGGTGGATCCTGCTGTGCAGACCAACAGAGCTACGGCATCAGAGGAATTCTCTGGGTCGTGAGTAAGGCGAGCGTCAGCGTCTTTAAACAGCGCGGCCCAGAGCGGGGAGCCAGCACGGGGCTCTGGCCTCATGGGGTCTTCTGGCTCTCAGGACTCTTTCCTAAACTCCCTCAGCACGGCAGGGCCGACGGGACCCCCGGAGGTTACCTAGCTCAGCCTCATTTTACAGATGGGGAAACTCAGGCCCAAAGGGGCAAAGGCTCTAGATAGGGTCTTACAGCTAAATGATAGAGCTGTGATTCTCCAAATCGGCTGTGGCGCTATTTCGGCTTAACCTCCTCCCTCCAAGGTGTCCCCTTGGAAGCTGACTGTAGGAACGTTGCTAGAGCCAGGAAGCCAACGTCCACCACGAGTGGGGGTCACTGAGGATGTGCATTACCCCTATTTTGTTGGGTGATCTGTGGTTTCATCTCCTCCAGAGAGTGAATCACTACAGTCCTGATGGGGGGCTGTTTTGGTAGGGGGCCCAGGAAAAATCCCCCTCTGCAGGGCCTGGGCCTTCAAGCAAATGCTCCTCTGTCAGCTGCACCAGAAGCCTCTGCCTTGTTACAATGCAGTGGTGCCTGTAGACATAGAGGCTATTTTCTCTTTTTTCTTTTTTTTGGCTGTGCAGCGCGGCATGCGGGAACTTAGTTCCCCAACCAGGAATCGAACCCGTGCCCCCTGCAGTGGAAGAGCGGAGTCTTAACCACTGAACCGCCAGGGAAGCCCCAGAAGCTGTTTCCGAGTGTAGAAGTCTGTGGGCTCTCCCTGATGCCATATGAAAGGACAGGAGTTGTGCGGGGAGGAGTGCAGGATCGGTTCAGTGGTGAATGCCTGGCTACCCCCAGGACACACCGACCAAAGAGCACACCCCTGGTTCTCTGTACAGGGCGGCCCAGCCTAACAGGACTCGCACACACAGGCTGTCTACACCATCAGCATCTATACCTGTGGGAACCTCTGATGGCACTGTGTCCCCCCCTTTCCCCAGGCCCAGGGACCCCCTCCACCTCCCTTCCTATTTGGCCTTTGGAACTGCTGATGGAGAGATGAAGCTGACATTGAATCGGCTAGCCCAGGTCCTCTGTGAAATGCCCACTCAGGAAGAGAAAAGAACACCCTTACTGTGTTCTACTTTGGTGCTAAGGTTTTTTTCTTTAATCTAAAACAGGAAGGAAGGACTAGAAACTAGGATGAACTAGGATGGTGGTGGCGGTGCTGGTGATGAAACCACTCCCTCGGGCTAGAAGGTCCTGCCCCACCATCCGAGTCTCCCTAGACAGGGTGAAGGATGGGCAGGCCAACTTGGTAGGACGTTTGTTATGGTGTCCTACTGTATTCCCCATGGGTACTCTACTGATTTGGGGCTAGTTGGGGTAAAGGCCTTGGGGGCTCCCAAAGGGCTCTGACAAATACAAGAAATGCCCATCACGAGCCGTCTGCTGTTTGACTGCAGGGACCTTCGCTGACTTGCGCATTGGACGCTGGCCTTGGCCTTCCCAGGCCTTACACATCAGCACACACCTCCGTCAGAGGAGCCGATGCAAGGCGCGCATTGTTGCAAGTTCCAAAGTGGCCAGGTGTGAATTAGGATGGCTTTAAAAACCCAGAGGAGGACCAGCAGAGAACCTCCCAAAGTACCTGGCACTGCTGCCCTCCCAAGTGGCGTCAGAGAAGAGGTGGGAGCAACTTGGGATCAGGGAGCAAAGTCATTGCCATTTTGGGAGCACGTGCTAAGCGCCTTCCAAATGTTTCCTGTTTTAACCCCCACCTCAACCCTATTTTGTAGGCAAGGCAACGAGACTCAGAGGGCGCCAGCATCTTGCCTGGGGTCACACAGCGGGGAAACTGCAGAGCTGTTTGACTCCAAAGACAGGGCTCTTGACTAGTTTCCTGTTGCTGCTGAAACAAATTACCACAGCATTTAGCAGCGTAAGACAACACACATTTCTTATCTTACAGTCTGGCCGCCAAAAGTGGGTCTCGCTGGGCTAAAATCAAAGTGTCAGCAGGCTTCCATTTCTTCTGGAGGGTATGGGGGGAAATCCATTTCCCTGCCTTTTCCGGTTTCTAGACGTTTCTGTCATTCCTTGGCTTGTGGCCCCCTTCCGTCTTCAAAGCCAGCAGTGGCAGACTGAGTCCATCTCACATTGTACCACTCTGACCTCTGCTTGCATCTTCCCATCTTGGCAGCCAGCGCGATCAAACACAAAGGCCTCACCACTCAGAAGTCTCGAGCTGGCCAGGGAGCTGGGACCAGGACTCTTCATACAGACTGAAGGTGGCCCGTGACATCCGAATGACAAATGGCACTGGACTAGGGCACAGGGGTGGGTGCTTACACGCTGTGAGCTACCTCAACGTACAAGGCACTGTGCTTCCACAAGCTGTCTTGATGGTGCCTCACAGCAATCCTGCAGGAAAATTATTATTATCCCAGCTTTACCACCGAAGAGACCAAGGGTCACCAGGCTAGCAAGTGGCAGCGCTGGGATTCAAGTCAAGTTCTGAATTAACTGTATTTTAATAATTCTCAATGCAGTGCACGGAAATTTGTATGATGGTGTGTCGATGCCCATCTTCCCCTCCGGACAGTAAGCTCCACGAGGAAGAAGGAGCTGGGTCTATTTTGTTCTCTGTTGGAGAGAAGGTGGTTTGGCCCAAAATGCACAACAAAAACGTGTTGAACATTTGAATGAAGAAATGAATCTGAACTCCATTGCTTTCTGCAGCCCGCCTGGAAGGCCCGTGTGGCTGAAATTGAAGTTAGGAGTTAACAGACTGGGGGAGGCTGTCAGGATATGGGATGAGGCAACAGGAAGAGGGTTGACTCTGAGGGCACGTGGGTGGGTGGCCACATGTGAAAATGCATTACAGCAGAAGCCTGACAGACTTTGGTATCTCTCTGGAGACTCTGTGGTCTGTCTGAGAAGGTCTGAGCTGTCTGGGGCATCCTTCCTGCTCTGAGGCCAGGGCACCAACCACAGGCCCCAAGGTTGCCAAGGCAACCCCCCTCCCCACCTGCCACCCCCACCAGCCTCCTGCCTCCAGCCCCAGAGTGCTCCAACCTATCAATTAATAACCGAATAATGTCTGACAGCAATCACTCCAAACACCCGGGCAGCAACCCTCTTGAGAAACAGACTTCCCCAGTGAGTAAGAGCTATAGAGATGCTCATTACACTCAGCCTGGGCCACCTGCTAAAATCTAGTTTTCTGAATTCAAATTACTCTCTCTGGCTTCTCCCTCTTGTTTGAAAGGCATGGGGTTGGCAGAGCTGATGACTGAAGCCTCAGAGGTTCCAAGAAAACAGACACTAGAGAAGCTGCCATGTTGCACGCCTGCTCCCTCAGCCCAGAATCAGACCCAGAGAAACTGATCCTGACCAAACAAGCTCTGCGATAAGGCCCTAGTCATGGATATTTGTATCTCTGCTGGTCTTCTCCTAGAAGAAAACCTATGTCCCCTGCCAAGATTAATTAATTTGTTACCATGGCACCCAGAGGAAAAAAAAAAAAAAAGGAAAAGGAAAAGCTTTCGAGTTGTAGTGGATTCAAGATGGTTGGAAATTGTTTGCTCATCTTCTCATGGAGAGGTGGGGTATAAGTCCCCTCCCCTTGAACCTAGGTGGGCTCTGTGACTACCTAACCAATAAAATAAAGTGGAAGCCACACTGTATCAGCTTCTGAGTCCAGGTCTAAAGACACTGGCAGCTCTTACTTCCTGTCTCTTGGGATAGTTGCTCTTGAAACCTAGGTGCCATGCTGTGAGGAAGCCCAAGTAGCCTCAGAGAGGCCCACATTGAGAGGAACCTAGACCCTGGGCGACAGCCCCAGCTGCCAGCCAGGGTCAACTGGATTACCACACGAGTGTGTGATTTTGGAGAAAGATCCCCCAGCCCCAGCTGGGTCATCTCAGCTAATGCTGCAAGTAGAGATAAGCTATCCCCACAGAGCCCTGACCACATTGCAGATTCATGAGCAAAAGGGCTGAGCTATTTTAAGCTACTATCTTTTGAAGTGGTTTGTGATGTAACAGAAGATAACTGGAACAAAAGGTTTTTTGGGTTTTTTTCCTCCAAAATCACATGAGGGCTTATCACACTGTGTGAGATGAGTGTAATAGTCTCCATTTTTCCCATGCGATACTAAGGGTCAGAGAGGTAAGGCATCTTGTTTGAGAGCAGCCAGATAGGAAAGATGAAACTCTGTTTTTCACTCTTTGTTTGCTGTTAGACCAGTCTTCTTTCCCTACAGTGTGTCCTGTACCCAGAAGGACACAACATAATAGTAATAACATGAATACTCAGAACTAATATTTAGGGGACACTGCAAGGCTTTTAGGGCAAGATCTTTACCTGCATGATCTCATGCTCTAGGAGGTATACTCTATTATCATGCCCATTTCACAGATGGTGATACTGAGGCTTAAAAGAGGGTATGTGACTTGCCCAAGGCAATAGCTCTAGGTGTTAGAGTCCAGATTTGAACCCAAGCCATCTGGTTCTGGAACTAGGCTCTCGAGTACAGATACTCTAATCTATATAGTCTAAAGCAACCACATTGCTCCAGCCGTGCTTCCTCTGTTAGGCTCAGGAATTCTTTTCCCTCATTCCTTCTTTTGGAAGCTTATGTGTGTTGGTGGGCATGGGGGTTGAAGCCAAACCTAACCATATCATCTCAGCTTTGCAGAGTTTCAGACCATTCCCACATCTCTTTTGTCCCACAAGCCCTCTGTGAAGTGGCGTGGCCAGTATTAATCTCCATTTAACAGAGGCCCAGCCACAGCAAGTGACCTGCCCAAAGCCACACAGCCTCTGGCTCCAAGTCAGCGCTTTCTCCTCTGCCCACCGCTAAAGCCCAAAGAGCCTTCCCCGCGGTTGTCTGTTCTCCAGCTCCAGGATTACCTGGGCCCGCTTGATTGCAGGTGGGCGGGGACAGGGTGGGGGGGCTGCCAACCAGCCACCCCACCCGCGCTCCTCTGTCCAGTCACGGAAGCTTTCCCCTCCCTCGGTGGCAGGGGGTCTTATTCTGGCCCCTGTAATCCCGCCGTGTGCCTAATGAGCTGCCCTTCGTGTGAGAGGGACCGGGCAGATTTGGGGCAAGGAAAGCCTGGCCCACACGGCATCTCTGGATCACCTGTGCCTTCGAGCTCTAGGAGGAGAAGAGTTAGCTGTCTGACTTTTTTTGGGGGGGGCGGGGAAGGGAAGTAATTACCAGGTGGCCACGGTGCCAGCCAAGTGGGTGGTTGCTAAACCCGGCGGCAACCGCAGGCGGAGACATCCCGCCCGGCCGCCTGGGGGCGGGGGCACGTACCTGCGCGGCGAGAGGCCGGGGCGCCGGCCGCAGTCACCCCGCGCGTCGCCCGCGTCCCTCCTACGGCCGGCGCGCGGCCAGCGGGGTGGACACCGCGTCCTCGGGCTGCCGGCCAGGGTGGTCTGCGGACGCTGGCGGCCCGCTTCCCGGCCAGACTCCCCTCCTCCTCTTCGGAACACGGAGCCACAATGTGTCCCGATTCCCGACCCCTCCCCCCATTCCTCCCGTCCCCCTCGGGCACACCCAGCCCTGCCCATCAGCGCCCTGCCTTTCGCTGTGACCACAGTCCACAGGCTAGGCGCCGGCCAGGAAGAGCCGCTGAAAGTGGCGCAGACCCGGCTTGGAGGTCCAGCTCTCCTGGGTCCCGGCGACAGGATCCGGAGCTGCCAGTGTGGGCTCACTCTGGGCATGGCTGCAAAAGGACCAGGGTCCTTCTCCAGCCACATCAGAACCTCTAGGTAAGGAGAGTCCATGAAGCGACGTTTCGGTACCGTTCACCTCTGTGTCCCCAGCACCAGCACATCAGTAGCCACTCAGCAGATGCAGTGTCCTGTTGCTGTCAGGGCCTCTCTCCGCCTCTCCCGGTTGCTGGACCTCGGTGCCGAGCCCGGGGGTGGGGGGAGGGGGCGATGGGCAGTGAGGTGGGTCTGCACTTAGGTTTGCTGTCTCCTGGATCCCTGCTGGGGTGCCTCCCAAGACTTGAGTGGGCCTGCAGCAGAGGTGGCCAGGGACAGCATAGGGGACCTCCTAACGGTTTTGCTGAGAATGCAAGGAGGCTTTAGGGCCCTCTGCCCCACAAGCTCACAGACAAAATCACTAACGATAGTCACAGCTCTGAGTGTCTGAGTACGTACTGTGTGCCAAGCACTGTTCTGAGCACTTAAACGCATGAACTCATTTGATCCTCAGCATACTATTATTATCCCCATTTTACATATGGGGGAATGAGGCACAGAGAAGTCAAGTAACCTGCCCAAGGTCACACAGGTAATAAGTAGAGGCCATGAGATTCAAACCCAAGCAGGTGAGTCCAGAGCCCTCATCACCACCTGCATCCTATCCCAAGCCACCCTTTGCTCTACCCTCAGCATCTTCTTTCACACCTGCACACCTGAGCTCCTGTGTCCGTCTCCACTCAGAAGGCCTCCTGCCCCCACCACCGGAACTCTCGCCGCGGTTTTAAGATGTGAACGTCACCTCCCCTAGCAAGCCTTCTTGGTCATCCCAGGCAGTTCGTGCTGAGCCCCCTCCCTGGTCCCTTAGCTCCCTTCCCAGCATTCTCTGCACTGCCCACTGGGGTCACTGGCCCACAGCTACCCCTCTACAGGGCCCTCATTCCGGGTCCAGTGCCGGGCTCAGAGCCAGGCGCCCTATTCCTGTTTGCGAAGTGAGTGTCTGGGACTGGGTGCTGCAGGAGTCTGCAGAAGCTTGTGTGGCTGGTTGTCAGGACAGACGTCGGGGGTTAGGGCTAGAGGGCGGCTGGAGTGCAGGTAGGAAGGTAAAGAGGCAGATTGATGGCTCACCTTCTGCTGACTCTTCTGGGCACCTCAAAGCTCCACACTTTGTGATGGGGCTGCTAGGTGAGTCTCTGGAAGGAAATGGACAGTGGGCAGGTGGGCAGAAGATACCCTGGAAGGAGAGGCCGAGGGAGCAGGGGCAGGCAGGGCATTTTGCTTTTCCTGCTGGGCACACGCCCAGCAACCTCCCAGCGGGCTCTTCTCACAGGCCGCAACAGCCTCTTCTGCTGGTCCTCATTTTGAAATTCCTCCTTGCAAAATCTTCATAAGTGGAGTTTTCTGGATTAACTATATTCATGCCATAAAAATGCACAGATACTTTTTTTTTTTTCGGTACGTTGGCCTTTCACTGTCGTGGCCTCTCCCGTTGCGGAGGACAGGCTCCGGACGCGCAGGCTCAGCGGCCAGGGCTCACGGGCCCGGCCGCTCCGCGGCATGTGGGATCTTCCCGGACCGGGGCACGAACCCGTGTCCCCTGCATCGGCAGGCGGACTCTCAACCACTGCACCACCAGGGAAGCCCAAAAGATACTTTTTAAAGATTGCCATACTGAAAGTAGTTGTTAAGAGTTTGGCTTGGACCAAATCCAGAGTGCCTGAATTCCGGAGTTTGAATTTCACCTCTGCTACCTGACAGTAGGGTGACCTTGGACAAATCCCTTAACTTCTCTGTGCCAGGTTCTTTGTGTGTGAAATGGGGACATGGAAATATAGCTAGTGGGAAGCAGCCGCATAGCACAGGGAGATCAGCTCGGTGCTTTGCGTCCACCTAGAGGGGTGGGATAGGGAGGGTGGGAGGGAGACGCAGGAGGGAGGAGATATGGGGATATATGTATAACTGATTCACTTTGTTATACAGCAGAAACTAACGCACCATTGTAAAGCAATTATACTCCAATAAAGACGTTAAAACAAAACAAAGAGGTTGAGATGATTGCATGAGTTAAATCAAGTATAGCTCAACACGCAGCACTTATTAGGGTTCAACCGATGTTAGCTGTTATTATTGTACACTCCAAATACCCTTTTATATATAGCTCTTATCTTTTGAACGTTTACTGCAGTTTTATTCTCTGCATTTTGCAGATCAGGAAACTGAGCTTCAGTGAATTGCCTAAGGCTACTCAGTGCTGAGTGTCTGAGCCAGGACTTGAATGGAGTCCCACCCGCGAAGCTGCTTCCTGCAGCAATTACCTTCTGCCTCATCCTATCCCTCCCGGAAAGAAGCGGGCTGTAAGAAGCGGGCTGTTAAAGTCCGTCACCAGTTGCTAGATCCAGGATTCGGACTCTCAGGGGGTACAGTGCCTGCCGTGTAGAAAGTTTATTACCAAGTGAATCCTGCCAGGGATGCCATATTGCACGGTTCCAAGGGTGGGCCTGTACACGTTGTAACCTATCAGGTGGTGGCCTCTGGAGTTGGGGCCGTGTGGCAGTACTTGGTGTTCCTCTCTCCCTGCCTCTCTTTTTCTAGCCCTCAGTCTCTGTTTACAGATGTCCAAACATATCTAGAACCTTCCACAGTCTAAACAGTCTTCAATTAAAACAAACTCTATTTTGACTGACACTTCATTTTTTAGAGACGGAACAGCATGGTACCTATACCACTTACTTAAAGATCCAGAATTGGCCTGTGGAATAGAGGGTTGGCATCTCTGGCTATGTTCTTCCTAAGAAAATGCTAGATTTGGAGAAGCAAAGAGATTCATTGCACTGCCTGCAAAGTCACCTTTTGGCTAGACTTTGCTGTGCCTCTTGGCGTCAAGATGTCCAGTCCTTGGCAGGGCCAGCAGAATTTGTAACGAAATCTGGCATTGGCCATATAAACAACAAACAGCTTATTCAGTTAACGTGAAGCATGTATTGTTTTCCAGAACCTTTCGGGACCCAGAGAATGGTAAATGATGGCCCATGCTCATGGAATGCTGATTTGAAATGCTGCACTAACTGTCTTTCTCGCCCACAGAAATCCTCTTCCACATCGGGCTGGGCTCTGGAGACGTGGTCAGAATTTCTCCATACCCGGCGCAAGTGACAATTGTGTCCATTTCTTCTTTTCCAGGCTCTTGTGGGGTTTTGGTCTTGGCATTTGCATTTTACCGGTGTCAAGCCTGAGGAGGCACACAGCAGGAGCTCAGAAATGGCAGCTGATGGAAAGGATGGAAGCTTGTTGCCTGAGGCTGGAAGTGTGTGGAGGACTTTTTATTGGCCCACCCAGATCCACCCTTCACCCTTCTCCACCTACTCTACTGACAGTATCACAGGGTTCCCTTGCCCTCCGGCTTCTGTTGGGTTTGGCCAAGGGGAAGCACTCACTGGGATCAGAGGATGGCTGGGGACTGGGGCTGGGGGTGTATTTATCCCCCAGCCGGTGTTGCTTCCAGCTGGCTGCCTCTCTTTACTGAAGTCGTCTGCTCCTGTTGGAGTCTCTCTCCTGCTCTTCTCTCCCCGCTTCCTCCTCCAGGCCTGGGGACAGTAACAGCTCCCCAGAGATGCTAGTCCCAAGGTGCTGCACCGTCCTACGTTGATCCCCTTAACCCTACACACACCCTTGAAAACCATCCCTGTGTTAACCTCTCCCCAGTCACCCCACCTGAGTGGCCTCTGCTTCCCGCAGGGACTCTGACTGATGCAGAAGTGGATGTCGCCAGATGCATCTACATGGCGAACTCACACTAATGGAAGGATGTGTGCATATTTCACAAGGCATACGGATTATCTACTTTAAAACACTGTTTTGCCGGTTCATTCTTCCAATTAGCACAGCTGGCCAGACTCACAGGAAATCTCTCCTTATCCCCCAAACGACGGAATGAGTCCCTACTTCCTCACTCGGCTCCAGTGCCAGCTCATCTCTGGCACCGCTCAGCCCCAGGCCTCCTCTGTCAGATTCCCCTGTCCTGGACTTCCTGTCACTGAGCGCTTCCTAGTTCCTCATTCAGGTGGACAATTTTCTTTTTGAGAAATACTTGCCACTGCTGAGTCAAGCAACTCCCACGATGGTTTCAGGCAACAAGGAGCTGGTTTTTCTGAAAATTATCTTTTCTGGCATCAACCACACTCCAGCAGGCTCAGGCCTGAGCTGATTAATCGGACAACTGACCTAACGCCACAGTGTTTCCGCTCCCACTCAGATAATCTGTGGGCTCTCAGACAGAGTGTGACTAATGTGGACACCCAAAGGCAGGAAACTCTGAGCTCGAGTCCAGGTGAAGCACGAGCGCACCTGGAGAGCTGGGGAGCCCGTGTCGTGTTCCTGGCTAGGCTTCGGACTCCTGGAGGACTTCAGGCTGGGCTTCTCAGGCTGAGGCAGTTGGGAGATGCGGTAGCATCTGAATCTCTGGGTTCAAATCCCGTATCTGTTGTGCTTTGGTTGTTAAGAGCTCTGGCAAGTTAGCCTCTCGGAGGCTCAGTTTCTTCTTGAAAATGGGGTTAATAATGGAGATGGGTGTAAGAATGAAATATAAATCTGGCTGACACAGAAAGCAGGAGCCCAGCCTAGCAGGTGCAAAGACAGTAGGTTATGCTGGGAAGGCACAAAAGAGGGTTTGGCTGACTGAAGTCAGGTGTGCCAGGCCAGGCTGGGGTTGACCAGCCTCTTCCTTCGTTCTCTTGCTTATGGAGAATGGATCAAATCGTGGCTCTTCGCACTGGCTGTGTGACCTCAGAAAGTCACATGACCTCTCTGTGCTTCAGTTTCCTGATCTGTGAAATGGGGATAACAACAGTACCTCACAGGGCTGTTGTATTAAATGAGTTAATAAGAATAAATCTCTTACAACTATGCCTGCCTTTAGTGGGTGCTCACTAAATGGTAGGACACCCTCTTCATCCAGTGCCTGCGGAAGCCTTATGTGTGCCCCTCCGGCTCAGATTCCCTGAACTCTTCCAGACTTACTTGCCTGGAGCCCCTAAAAGGAACACTTGGAAGCTCCCTTCAGCTTCCCTGGATAAGCTTAGGTGCCTCTGATGGTGTATGCATGGTAGGATGGTGAGAAAGGGCTGAAATGAGAGATGACTGGCAAACAATTCATAGCCTATATGGGGTCTCACCCAGAAAATCTTGGCGAAAATTCTCCCTCTGTGTTGGGCTTCAGAACTTGCCTGGCCTGCTCCCGGGCTGTTGGCTAGTGTCCTGGGGGTATAATGGTGCCAGAGAAGCCGTGTAGCCTCAAAATTAGGAGATGTTCCTTGGAGCCAGACAGCCTGGGTTCAAACCCCAGCTCTGCCACTTGCCAAGTTATTGAACCTCTTAGGGCCTCATCTGTGAAGTGAGGCTGATAAGAATGGCACCTACCTCACAGAATGTTGTGTAATGTGCTCCCAACAGTTCCTGGCCCAGCGTAGGGCTCGGTAAATGTCAGCTATTGTTAATATACCACCGGCCACAGTGCCCTCAGACTACCACGGGACAGCTGTAGCCAGAATAGTGGCCTCTGTCAAGGATGCCCATGTCCTAATCCTTGGAACCTGTAAATATGTTGCCTTACATGGGAAAAGGGACTTTGCAGATGTGATGAAGGATCTGGAGATGGGGAGGTTATCCTGGGCTATCCAGGTGGGCCCAATGTCATCACAAGGGTGAAAGATGGAGGCAGATGAAGGAGAGCGTCAGGATGATGTAGGGTGAGAGACACCAGCCATTGTTGGCTTTGAAGATGGAAGTTGGCCCTGAGCCAAGAAATGCAGGCAGCTTCCAGAAGGTGAAAGAGGCAATGAAATGGATTTTCTCCTACAGCCTCCACAGAGGAACTCGGCCAGGAATCCCATTTCTGACCTCCAGAATTGTAAGATAAGCAACTTGTGTTGTCGGAAGCCTCTGAGTTTGTGCTAGTTTGTTACAGTACCAACAGGGAACTCAGTAGAGCTGCCGAGACCCAACACAGCCGCATCCTTGGAGGCACCATGTTGCGTCACTCCACGGTAGCTACTGAGTACCTGTGGTGTCACCCACACTGCTTTCCTTCTGGATGTGTGGGGACACACCGGACCCTGGAACCGAATGTCCCCTGGGCATAGGCACAGCCAGGGAGGGACTATTCAGGGGCAAGAGAGCTCAGGGCAGGCTCAGTGGGTTGAACAAGGCCTCCTGGAGAAGCTGAACCCTCAGCAGGGCCTTGAAGGATGGAGGGTGTGGGGTTTGGACAGCGAGGAGGAGGAGGAAGGTAAGGCATTACTGGAAGCAGCCCCGTGGGACCAAAGTCAAGGAGGTCAGCCTAGCTATTCATTCATTATTCATTCATCTGTCCATTCAACACCTGTGCTCCAGGCCCTGCGGGGGGTACCTGGACAGTGAAGTGAGTGAGACAGACCTGGTGGAAGCCAATATGCCATTATAATAAAACACGAAAAGCCTTACAGCAGGAGGTATGGCTTGTACAAAGGGGCGCATCAGGGTGGGCTTCCTGGAGGAAGTGACCCTTCATCACAGGATGGACTGAAGGTTTGTTCTTTATTGCTTTGGGCTCTGTGTGGTGCTCTGCACTCAGCAGGTGCTGACCGATAGGAGTTTAGCCATAAAAGTTTGTTATTCCCAGTCCAATTCTGTCCTAATCCATTTTATCACACTAAGGATAAAGTCTCAGGTGGGTGCCATTATGTCTCAAGCACCACTTTAATTCTTGCTAATCTCCCTTTGTAACCTAGAGAGCCAGCCTCAGGCATATTCTGCAGGCAACAGGTGCTAATTAAAGTTTCATACCACGGCTTGGTTTTCCTTGTTTTTATTTGTTTAATTACCTTCCTTTTGTGGCAGGGGGCACTGATTTTCCACTTCTGGGAGTAGATCACAATTTCTATTAAAATTTTATTAAAAATAAGTGTATTTAAGTATACTAGAACCATGAGTTGGGGGTTCTTCCTCTTGCCCTGGAGTTGACCACTGGGGTCCAGTTGAAGGCAGCGTCCCTCAGTGATGGGTCTGACCACTCCTTCAAGACCTCCCCATTCTAATCCCCACCCCCAACACACACACACACACACACACACACACACACACACACACACACACACGCTCAGTACTGGGGAGGGGGGAGTGGGAATTGGGATCTGAGGTGCGCACTGACTGGCTATGAGATTCTGCAGGAGAATTCTCCTAGAGCTGCGGGGTGGGCGGCTGCTGCAGGGAGAGGAGCCCAGGGGACAGGGCCTGCTTAGGCAAGGGATGTGCTAATCGGCTCAGTGTGCCTTTTTGGACAGGAAGAAAAGCAACCTGGAGAGAGACAGGAGGCAGCCAGTGGACAGTGAGTGACCTACACGCCCTGCAACTGTCATACAGGGTTATGTGGCTGAGTGGATGAGGAGGAAAGAGCTGACAGCTCCCAGGAGGGCTGTCCGATGGGGGCGGGACATGGCCAACAAGGAACCTCTGAGGAACTAGGCCTTGTGCCCCTGAGGAGCCACACAGGGGGCAGCAGGGCCAGCGCAGGCTAGACAGTGAGAAGAGATGACCCAGGGCAAGAGGATCTCAGTGGTGGCAAGCTGCATCATGGGACACAAACTCCTGTCCCTCTCCCTCCTGTCCCCAACACACCGAGGCAGCCAGGCCCTGGAGGAGTGGAGAAGGAGGGGCCTTGGGCCTTGACCTCTCCTTAGAATGTGGGTTCTTAGACCCTCTTTGTCTTCAGTTGGGGACCCCAGGGGTCATTCTGAGGTATCAGGGTTTGTATCCAAGGTACCAAAACAAGTGATGGACTCTGCCCAAGAAGCTGTTGAGGAGCACAGGGGAGATCGGAAAATAGTGATGGCAAGTTTCAAGTTTCTATTCCCTGAATAGAAGTTCTGCAGCAACCCAGTCTCCAAAGTAAAATATTCATAGAAAAACATCATGCATATAATAAAATGGAACTTGAATGGCTGAGTTTCTGAAACTCTGATTTAGAAGGGAAAGCTGGGATTGACACAGCAATTACAATACTCTGATAACAGCTGTGATTGGAGGATGATGTGACAGGAGGAGCCACACTGTGGGAGTCCAACATACAAAAGCACCTGATCAAGAGCAGGGCAGTCAGGGTAGCCTTCCTGGAAGAGATGACTCCTCAACTGAAACCTGCAAGGGGACTAGCAGGTATCCTGGGAATCCTCCTAGTGACTGGTGTGTGGATACAGAAGGGGCCCTTGTGAGCACTGATGGCGGAGGTGTGGGGGTTGCTAACTAGTCCAGGGCTGTACTGCTGGGGGCAGGTGCTCCCTCAGTCAGCTTAGTCTTTTGGGGCAAGAAGGAGAAGCAAGACGGACCTCCCCCCATTTACTTCTTGAATTACAGTCTGTCTCCCCAGCTATAGTGTGAGCTGTCTGGGCAGAGACAGCTCCCTCCACCGGAGGCGACTGCCGAGCTGAGGGCCCATTTGCTGAAAGTCTAGAATGGATGGAGGGCTCATCTCCATCCATTAGTTAGGCACCAGCAGGCGTTCAGTAGATAGGAGTCCCCCTACCCTCCTCCCCCTCGGGAAAGCGCCCAGCCTGGGACTGGGTCTTTGGGCTTCTCCCCCAGTGCTCTCCCCTGGACCTGCCTGCAGGTACCCAGGGGCAGGGCACGTCCCCAGGGGATCTGGACGGTGTTGGACTTGCAGATCCGCCTCCAGGGGCCCTGGGCAGGGCAGGGCAGCCCCCTCTGGCCCGCAGCGCCACAAAAGCCACCCTTGCGGCACACCCTCTGCGAGGGGGGACCCCAAAGCACCATCAATTTGTACCCTGGAATGACAAGGACCTCCCTCCCGGCCCTTCCCCCTCTCCACTCCCCACAGAGGCCTTTATCCGAGACTGGATTTGGAATCTTCTGTCCCAGGAGGGGGCGGGCCCGGCCTTGCTGAAGGTCGGTGGTCCCCTGCGCCGCCCGCGAGCTGTCCAGGCCCCACCCGAGCCGCCCGGCGCACTCACCTCTTTCGGGTCCCGGTGCCGGAGGCCAGGCCGCGGCTCCGTCCGGCCCGGCTGAGCCCGACGCCGGCGGACGGGAGGGAAGGACGGCGGAGCGTCGGCGGCAGGGACCAGGGACCGGC
>NW_020185338.1:1478770-1516777 GCF_003031525.2 Neophocaena asiaeorientalis asiaeorientalis | reverse complement strand
CAAAACCTCCCCTCCCCCGCCCCTCCAGGCTCCTGCCTGACTTCATGTTGTCCACCCTGCCCTGCGGAGACCTCTGACCCCGTTACAGATGGAGAGGTTCCCCTGGCTCTCGGGTCTATCAGCCGCCCCCGGGCCCATCCTTCTGCTCTACTCGGTGGAGAAGGGCAAACAGGGAAAATGGAAGGAGCGAGAAGCCTGGGGAAGAGTTTCCAGCCTCCAGACTCAGCCCAAGTGGCCTCTGTGTGCCCTGTGCCGAGGAACACGGTTTGCGCACAGCAGCATCCGCTAGGCTGGTCAGCTCTGCAAACCAGCTGCTCTTCTCTTTCACGTTCCTCCTCCTTGGCCCCTTCTTCCCAGTTTTCTGTCTCTTCCTTTTCAGCCCATCCCTAAAAAGTGGCGCTCCCAGCGGTGCGCTGGAGCCAGCCTGCCCTGGCTTGTGAGAGCAGATTAGTGAATTTCCCGGAATTTTGCAAGTCAGTTGTTAAACACGGCCGTCATTAAAGATGAATTTATGTAAACGTACGAATAATTCATTTTAAAAACAATGGTAAACACTCAAAATGTGCCACTTCCTAATTATTTCACTGTTACCTGTGCCCTTGAGGTTATTTACACCTGTCGCATCTGTACGGAAGCAATATTGTATGACAGGGTATACTGCACATCTCTTTCCACCTCTGTGGTTAGGAACACTGTGGCGGCAGCTTGAACTCGACCATGATGAGAGTGTTTATGCCACAGAAATTGGCAAGTGTTACCAGTTAGGGCTTGATTTATGTCTTCTGCAGTCTCTAGAGTCTCTTGACTTAATTAAGAAAGTGATGGGGGCTTCCCTGGGGGCGCAGTGGTTGAGAGTCCACCTGCCGATGCGGGGGACACGGGTTCGTGCCCCGGTCTGGGAAGATCCCACATGCCGCGGAGCGGCTGGGCCCGTGAGCCATGGCCGCTGAGCCTGCGCGTCCGGAGCCTGTGCTCCGCAACGGGAGAGGCCACAACAGTGAGAGGCCCGCGTACCGCAAAAAAAAAAAAGAAAGTGATGGAGAAAATGTGAATAGTACAGATTAAACTTAAAAGTGTGTCTTCGGTGAATATTCCAGCATGTAAACTATATGTTTAGTTTTAAAAAAAAAAGTGCTGTGTCTCTAAGCCATTACAATGTGAACAGCACAAAAAACTGAGGAAATTTGGCCAACAGTCAGAAACTGCTACCTGACTGAGCAGTCACTCCATCAACAGATGAGTGAAGTTCTGATATACGTCTCCGGCTTGTTCAGTTTCATCTTACTTGCTAACATAAAAAAAACATCAACCAACATTCACACTGGAACTACACTCGTTCGTCAGTTGCAAGAATAGGTTGGCTATAAATATACAAGTTTGGCAAAAATCAGTGACAGCATTCTAAGAGAATCAATCGGCTGTATGGATTTTACAATAAAAAGTATTGTAGATTCTGTGTCACAATCTTTTACATCCGTAAATATGTGTGTGTGTGTGTGTGTGTGTGTGTATGTGTGTATTCCCTTCCCCAGGTTGGTTGATAAACATTTTGGCTGGATGTTTAATGTTGACTGGTGCTTCATAAGGTTTGTCCTATGCTTTCTAATTTTCTCACTTTAATGTTCTCTGCAGGGTGAGCCCCTCTTGTCGCACAGATGATCCCAAATCTCCCTCCAGGCAGAACTCACTGCTGAGCTGTGGGCATGAATATCCAGTGGTCAGCTGGATATTTCCCAGATGCTGGGTCATGTGTCTCCCAGGCCAGTGCAGAGAAGGTGGGGCCTGGGAGCTCAGGAGGGGCATGATCTGGGCTGCCTGCCTCAGTAACAGGACCCCGGGGTACTGCCTGGGACCATTGCCTGGGGTTGGCTGTGTAGGCGAGTGAGGTGTCAGAATTGGAGCCAGCTGATGGAGTGATGGATAGGGCATGGGGAGGAGGGTGGGGGACATCAAACACTATCTTGAGGGACGAGATGGGGGGGAGGACGGGGAACTGCATGTTGAGAACCTTGCATTGGTGGTGTCTCGGGACATCCAAGCTGGAACCAGATCTGGAGGTTCCGGGGAGAGGTTGGGGTTGGAGATACATCTGGAGCCTCTGGGAGCAGATTGTAATGAAAGTTGTTGGATGTGTATGAGCTTGTCTGGGGCAGAGAAGGGAGTGATAAGAGGTCTGGGTGTGCCTTGAGGTGAGCCAAAGGACCAAGCCACAAAGGGATGGGTGTGGCAGGTGTGGAGGTCACCTGGGTGGACCTCCTGAGGTGCCATGAAGGCTGAGCTGTCTGAGGCAGGCAAACTGGTTGGCAGGCTACTACCAAAACCCAGGGTCAAGGGTATGTGTGTGACCTAGGATGAGAACGGCTGGCTAAGACAAGGGGGGCCAGATTCCAGACACATTCTCAGGTCCAGGATGTGACCTATAAAACGTGGGATGTGAAGAGAGGAGGGATGAGGCCCGCATCACAGGCATCTGTGATTGTGCGACAGCTGGTGTCGCTGGAGAAGCCAGGGAGAGGAATTGAGGAAGCCTGTCGTCCAGGCAGGGGCTCTGAGGGGCAGTCGGTACTCCGGGAGCAGGGTGGGACCAGCCCCGGGGGGGGCGGTGTGCAAGGAGGGAGAGGCCTCGAAGGTGCAACCTAGGACTTGGCCAACAGGACGCTTCCAATGACTGTCTGTGGAAGGAATGAGTGAATGAACGAGGGGCCGGCAAGTCTGAGGGCTGAAGAGCCATCCCACAAGGGGGAGAATCACGAGGGGAGACTGGCCAGGGGTCAAATGCTGCAAAGGCCACAGGGAATGAAGCCTGCAAGGTGGCCGCCGTTCATATGCTGCAGGATCTCTGCTGAGTGGTGAGACACCCAGATTGCAGAGGCTCGGGAAAGAACGGGTGAGGAGACAAGAGGAGACCCTCTCGAAAAAGTCCGGTGAGAAAGCAAAGGAGACGCTGAGGCAGCAGCTGGACAGAAATCTACTAGAAGAAAGATTTCGACATGTGTGGGTATTTATATGCCTGCCTTCATCCCTCCATCTGACTTAAGCCTCCGATCTGAGGCCCCCAAGGCCTAAATTCCAGGTCTGGCACTCCCTAGTAGAGTAGCCTTGGGAAAATCCAACGGACTACTTTAAGCTGAGCTCCTGCCATGACACAAATCCCATAGCAAAACAGGATTCAATTTACACTAAGTTAAAATAAATTCAAGTCTGGAAAAAAGCTGCTGTAAAGGGAAAAACCTTGCCCTCCACATTCTCTGATGACCTAGTGGCCAAGGGGGCTGTGGGTTCCAGTGACTGGTGCTGAGGCAGGGACCCTGAGCCCCCAGAGCCCAGTCAATGCTGCTATATAATGCGCAGTGAGGAAAACCAGGACTCAATACTGTTCCGTGTCCTTTTATTACAATTGTCCTTGTGTTCCAGAATGAATGGCTATTGAATACACAACCCGAAGCACTCCTAACTTTGATCTTAGCTTCCCATTTCTTTCTTATATTGAATCAAAGGGAAAAAAAAAAATCTTACAAAAAAAAAAAAATCACCAGGTTTAGTGCATCCCTGGAAGAGCACCTTTACTAAACAGGAAACAAAACGTGCCAGGAATCTGACCAAATACACAAAGCAGCAGGTGAGACTCCTGATGGGAAAGAATGACTCCCCACGGAACATAAATAGATCCCCTCGAAGCACATATATTTCACATGAGTGTGTACATACATATGTAATATATTAAAAGAAATTTGGTTTCTACCACGAGAAGTTACTCAGCAATAACAAGTCAACATCTCACCTGAGACAGAGAAGTGGGGACACTGCAGCCACGTTATAAACCGAGGCGCACCTCACTCCTGTACACGCCTCCCCTCTGTATGCTGTGCACACTTGCTGGGCGGGCTTCTCTCTGCCCGGCCCCCCAGGCCCAGCAGATCCAGTGTTTGCAGAAAAGTGAGTCAGGGAAGGCAGGTGGCCCTGTGGCCTCGGAGCCCACCCTGCAGGGCCCAGGAGCTGGCTGCAGTGGGAAGGCAAACACCCGAGGCTACCGCCGCCTGCCTGGAAGGCCGCTTTGGCTCTGGGGTGAGGGGAAGCGCTTGGGACCCCAGCAATGGCACCGCAGTGCGTCTGGTTTTCAACAGCGAGCCTACCTCTGGGGTCCACCCAAGGGCCTCCAGATCTTTGTAGTTTGGCCAATGGGGGCTTCCCCTAGGATCAAATGGCTTTTGGGAGGGGAGTAGAGTTTCCAGAGCCACCAGGGCTCAGTCCTGTGAGTGTATGTGCGTGCGCACACGCCCACATACACACGCACTTCAGTGGAGGTCAGCAAGTTGCAAACGAGTGTTCTACAGGGGCGTGCTCAAATAGTGTCTGCTTTGGGGTCAGTTTGTCACTGCGTTCTGAGTGTCCCCATGCCAAAGTGGATTTGTTCAAAAGATACCAGTTGCTGGAGGCTACAGGTACAGAAGACACGTTACACACCGGGGGGAGGGTGCAACCCTCTCAGGGCTTGGCACGGTGTTTTAGTAACAAAACAAACAGAAGAAACGCACGGGAACCCTTTCCTCATTGTAAAGCCCTTTCCTGGCACCACAGGCAGACGGGGAAAGGCCATCATGATGAGCAGGTGCGTCAGTAGCTTTAAGGTTTAGGAGCTGCCGGTCCAGGAGCCAAGTCACACGCAGCCGTACTCGTACCACACGGTCTGCTGGTCCCCAGCCGGCTCGGGGGATGCCGGCGTGCTCTTCGAGCTGCTCCCACGACTGAAGTCCTCGGAGGCCCGGCTGCCATGGGGAGCCAGGTCGGGAGACTTGCCTGGGCCCTTGGCAGGGAGGCCCTCGCTGTAGCCCTGCCCCGGGACCCCGTCCCCCTCGGAGGGGCTGAACCCCGCCCGGACGGGGGCGATGGTGGCCGCCTCTCCCGAGTGCGGGGAGGCTTGGGGCTTAGTCCTGGCAGCTGGGGCCGCAGCAGGTAAGCAGTGCTGTAACTGGGAGTTGCTGCCACTGCCACCTCCAGCGGCGATGGCTGGGGACGTGGCAGACTGCTGCAGGGGAGCTGGCCTCTCCTCCTTCGGGGGAGCCAGAGAGAAGCGCCTCGCGTCCAGTGGCCGGCTTCGGGGGCCAGGGCCCTGACAGGAGCCGCCAGCCTTTCCCACAAGCGGGGTCCGCTCCCGGGCCAGGCTGTGGGAGCTGGGAGGTGTGGAGCCCTGCAGGATGTGGCTGCCTGTGTCTCTGCCCACCGAGGCCTCGGGAGCCCCTGGCTCCTGTTTGCAGGCCTCTGGCCCGCTGGCCCGGAGGAGGTCGGCGGAGGCCAGGCTGAAGGCCCGGCTCAGGGATGCACTCCGGCCAGTGGGCGTGTGGGAAGCGGGGGGCATCGCGGCCTGCCGGAGTCTGCCCAGGGACAGGCTCTGGGGCGGCTGGGCCTGCCTCTGGGGGGCACTGGGCAGGGCCTCGGCCTCAGCGGGTCTGAAGTTCGGCTTCACGTACTGCCCGGGCTTGAGCGGCTTCCCCTCGGAGGTGGTGACGGGCATCTTGATGGTGGGGGCCACGAAGCTGGTGGGCATCTTGGCCCCTTCTTTCCTGGTGGGTGGGCCTGGCTGGCCTCCGACGGCCTTTCGAAAATAGTCACTTAGCAGGTCATCCCGGCAACTGGGAGCATCCTACAGGGAAGAGAGGAAGAATTGAGTGAGGGCCAGAGGGGCCTTGGAGACCCCTCCTCCCACCCAGGATGTCCTGTGCCACCCACATGGCCAGGACTGAAGTTTCCTGCTCGGCCTGTTGAAGGACTAACTTCCCCACCATACACACTGCTCTGGTCAGGGGTTGGGACAATACACGGCTCGTCAGGGAGAGGACCCAGATGCCACTCAGTAGCCCCCTCTTTTCTTTCTTTTTTTTTTTTGGCTGCGCTTTGTGGCACGTGGGATCTTGGTTCTCCGACCAGGGATCGAACCTGTGCTCCTGCAGTGGAAGCGCCGACTCCTAACCACTGGACCGCCTGGGAATTCCCAAGTAGCCCCTTAACTTCACAAGTAAGAAAGCAGGTCCAGAGAGGAACTGACTTCCCACAAGGCTCATCCACTTTATGGAAGGGTCAGGCCAACTGTTTCAACCTGGTTCCCATCTCTTCACCAAGCAGAGCAAGTGGCAGAAAGCTGACCGGCAGGACCGGACCTCCTTTGTCAGCCCACCAGGCTCAGACACACTGCAAGGGCTTTACTGTGGGCCGCAGACAGGAAGGGAAACAAGACCAGCTCCCAAAAAGCCAGAATCAACCACACTCAGGACCCTCACTGCCTCCCAGATGTTTCTCCTAATGTGAGAAGTAAGGGGAAAAGGAGGCACAAGGGGCAGGGGGAAGGCAGTGGGAACCAGAAAGGTCGACCATCCAGGAGAAGAGGGAGGTGGCTCAGCCCTCTAGACTGTCCCCCTCAAGCAGCTGCCCCCTGCCACGGAGCTGCCACCTAGCTGGGCTTCCCCCGGCCAGGGAACTGGTGCCCTTTGGCACCATCGTGGGGACAGGAAGAGCCGCCAGGGGCCAAGCTCGATGGCCGTGTTCAGGCTCACTTCAGCCTTCTGCCAACACCTCACAGCCTAGAGGAGGCAAGCGGAGGGTTCTCCTGAGGCCGACGCTGCAAAACGCGTTAAGGGAAGTGAGTCCACATCAGCGATGAGATCAGGGGCCGAGAGCTGCTGCAACGAGACCCCAGCCCGCTGTGACCTGTCAGGGGGCGTCAGTCCGCAGGACGGGTCAGCAGCTCAGGAACCACTTGCCAACAGCTCCTGGCCCCTGACAACATCTGGATGCTCAACTTGACAGAGGTGCAATCTTGTGGTTTCATGCTAGTTTGAAGCCTCACTCTTGGCATGTGTGTGCAGTAAGACCCTGGGTCATCAATATGGACCAGAACCGTTTATCAAGTGCTTCCCGCAGGCCAGGTGCTGAGCTAGGAACCAGGGGTATAATCGCAAAAAACTTAGTTTAATTTTGAAAGCAACCCTTGTAAGGGTTGCTTAAGATTGTATTAAAACAATATTTAATATATAAGAAAACTGAGGTCATAGATAGACATCTAGAGAGTGGCAGATTGGGGATTAGAACCCGCGGCTGTCAGACTCTGCAGCTGTTTTCAGCACCTCCTGGTCCCTTTCTGCACGCTTCTAACTTCTTTAACCCCCACCTTTAAGGCCACCCAGGGAGCCCATCTTGTGACACCCCCTCCCCCCAGCATCATCAGTGCTTGGGGAAGGGGGGCATGGGTGGCTTCTCCAGGCCTGCTCAGAGGAGGGTAGGGGTGCCAGGTGGGGCTATGGGGGTGAGCACCTGGGCAGAGGGGGAGAGGACCGGTGGCTCTCAGAGGGTGAGCATCAGCTTCCAGCAGGGACAGGTAAGCAGCGGTGAGTATCTGGGCAGGTCTGAGCTGAGTATGGAGGGGCCCTGAGCCTTGCTTAGGACCCACGCCCTGAGATCTGCCCAGAGAAAGGAAACTCACGGGGACCGGCACATAATCAGAAAAGGACTAAGAAGAGGAACCATCCAGATGCAGGCACCCCTGATTTCTGGACGTTCTTGTTTATTCCATTAGATCAGTGATTCTCAGGGCATGATGCCTGGACTCACGCTGACAGTGAAAGCGTCGTCTGGGAACTTCACAGAGATGCAAAATCTCAGGAACTCTGGGGTCCAGCTTGTGTTCTGCCAAGCAAGTCCGATGCACACTGGAGTTTAAGACCCACTGCATCAGACCGTAAACTTCTGGAGAGCAGGTTTTCTGTCTTTCCCACCTTGGGTTCTCCAGCTTCTAACACACAGTAAGTGCCTGATACACAGACAACCACAAGACCGAGCACCTAGCAAGTATGCGATAGAAATTTGCCCATTAACTGCTTTGCTTTGTTTTTTTAGTGCAGGCACCATGCATACTTCCTAACACATGGGAGCTGCTCAATAAATATCTCCCAAACAAATATTTTGTATTCTGTGTCACTGTGACCCATTAATGTGGGCCACAGAGTCTACTATAGGGCTAGAGAAAGTTCAACTGTATTTGTTTAAGGTAAATGAGAGAGAATCACTGAAGCATTAAACCTTAAAAGGTCTCAAGTGCAAGACACTATATGTGTCACCTGCTGAATAACCCAATAGCTCATGGGACTGAATTCAGACAGAGTATGTAAAAGACAGACATGCAGCTTCAGAAAAGCTAAATGGAGACGCTGGAAAGGTGACAGCAGAGGGAATCCTAATACAGGTGATGTTTGGGGGTTAGAGCTGCAGAGCAGAGGTCAGCAAACCAGAGCCACGGGCCAGGTCCAGCTTGCTGCCCATTTTTGTATGGCCTGCAAGCTATGAATAGTTTTTACATTTTTAAATGATTGAAAAAAATATTTTTTTATAGAATGGTCTTTTGGGACATGTGAAAATGATATGAAATTCAAATGTCAATGTCCATAAGTAAAGTTTTACTGGAATGTGGCCATGCCCACTCATTGACAGATGGTCTGGGGCTGCTTTCCCGCTAAAGTGGCAGAGTCGAGTAGCTGCAGCAGGGACCGTCTGGACTGGAAAGCCTAAAATATTTACTATCTGGCCCTTTATAGAAAAAACTGGTTGATCTCTGCTGGTGAAGGCTCAGGGGAAGTGGGCATTCCGAGCTCTGCCACAAAACCTAGTGAGATGCTAACTCCGTGAGTGGGGGGCTGGTCACTCTTTTCTTGAGAAGCTCCCAGCGGGGGGCGCACAGCACCCCTGCCCTCCATGCCGGCACCACGTTCTGCCCACTCACTTCACAGACGGAGAAACAGCCTCCGAGGTCTGGGGCTGGCTGCTGGCACCCAGGGATCTGCTGGCTCGCGGGTTTGCTCCCCACCCAAGCAGCCCTGCACCTAGGCCACGCACCCCCGCCCCATCCCTTTCTGTGACTTTGCTGCCACGGTTTCTGCCTACTGTCCCAGTTTGGGAGATAGCAAAGGAAGAGGGATTCGCTGTGTCCCTTTGAGCCCTGGGCCACTCACGGAGGAAGGGGAGCCCCGGTTGCTCTCCTCCAGGAACTCCTCCAGGGTGACCATCTCACTGCTCGGGGAGGCTGAGCAGGGCCGCACCCCGCCATGGGGCTGGGCTGTGCCCCTCTTCCGGGCGCCCTCTTGGGGGAGAGGCCCGTTCCGGGGTGGGGGGTGCTCATGGCGGCTGAGGGCAGTGCGCCCCGGGGTGCTGGCATCCCGCAGCAGAGTGGCTGTGTCCCTACTGGGGATCAGGTCTTCGCTGCTGAAGCTCTCGGACCTGCCGTGGAGCTGGTCGGAGGAACCTGGGGTCGGGGCGGGCGACACAGAGAACACACGTGAGTCCCCCTCTCTGTCTCCAGGGGGCTCTGTGCTGCCCCCAGCTCACTTAAGACAGAGAGGACGCTGCCTAAGAACCCAGGGCGCACTTCTCCCAGGCTGGGATTTTGGACGTTAAGAACACTCTGGAATGCTTAGAATTCAGAACAAAGTAACTTGAGATAAAAGTGGAAACGCTTCTGCTAAAGTTCCCATTGTTAGGAGCTACAGGGTACCACACTCATTAGCTCCTGTCTGTTCACATAGTTAAAGGTTTACTTAGCACCTGCTTCGCGCCAGGTGTTCTTTAGAGGCTGGTCATGTGGACTCTGAGAAGCGAAAAGATTTGCGTAAGGGTTTATGGTCTTGGGACAGCAAACACATTCTTTTCAGATGTGCAGGAAACATTCATTAAGACAGACCGTATTCTGCACCGTAAGATAAACTTAAAAAGAACCAAAGCCATCCACTATGTCCTCTGACCGCAGTGGAATGCAACTAGCGTCACTCTCTCCACTCTACAGATGAAGTAACTCGGATTCAGAGGATGGGTGACTCTCCCAGGTGCCCAGAGCCTGTCAGAAGGGGTGAAGGGATTTGAACCCCAATCCATCCAAACCCCGGGCCTTCACTTGAAACCGCGTGAGGTGGCCTAGGAATGCAAACGCAGAATGCATGGAGGATCTTGGGAACCGTATTTTTAAAATTACAAATATACTATAAGCCCAGAGTCAAAGATCCACATACACTGCAAAGTGCCCAGAAGGAAAGGCCGGCTCACCTTTCAGGTTAAGAGGTGAGCTGTCGCTGGACGCATTTCTACTGCTCTCCAAGCTCCCCGGCCGGGACGCTGAAAGGAAACGCCAACATATAACCTAAAGGCCGATGGTAAACCATCTAATCCGAGAAAAACTATGGAACAAAGTAACTCTATGCCAAAGTGAAGCTGAGCGCCCCCAGGAAGGACGAGCTTCGGGATCCTCTGTGCTCTCCCACGAGGACAGCTAACTTCCCTGAGCGCCAGGCGTGGCACCCAGTAGACTGTCCAGAAACGACAGCCTATGGTATATATATATTTTTTATTAGGTCTAGGGCTGTGGCTTAAAACAATTTTGTTAATGAGGAAAATCTCACGCAGAATCGAAAAAGCAGACCAAAAACCCCGGCTGCTCTGGGTGAGCCAAGAGTTGGGGTGGGGATGCCCACCCCTATTACTGCACAGAGCTTTCTGGAACACGTGTGAAAATCTCCTGCCTAGACCATGACAGTGTAGCTCGGTGAGGGCGGGAGCCAGGAAACGGCAGTGTGCGCACACGTGTGTTATGTGTGTGAAAGGGAGTGTGTACCGTGTGCAGGTGGCTTCAGCTCCCTGATCCCGGGAACGGGACCCTCAGCAGGAGGGGGAGCATTTGCTTTTCCCAGCTGTTTGCTGTCCTTCGGCTCATCCATGTCAAATTCACATCTGCCCCAAAGGGAAAACCTGACCTTTACGGTGACAAATGCTGGAGGGAACCAGCCCTCCCGGCTGCTGTCTGTGCCTGAGCGGGTCTGCGGTGGCGACTCTTGGATCCCAGGGTGAATAACCAGGTCCAGGGAGGGACCCCGCCCACACGGCACAGGGCAGACTGGGTCTTCAAGGCCTGCAGGGTACCTCTCCCGGTCCCCTCCGCCAGCAGCACTCAGCATCACGGCCCTCATCAGCCTGCCCTGTGTCAGTGTTTGTCCTGCTGGACCATGAACCCCTGGGGGACGGGGACTGTGTTTCTGTCATCTCTGCATCCTCCCAGCACACAGCTGGTGTTGACCGCACTGAGAACTGGAGACGCACTACTTACAAGCCACCTCCCCTCCTGCCTGCAAGTTTGCTTTTGTTTTTCTGGGTCTTTAGGGCACCCAGTTCCCACGTGCTGATGTGTTCTCTGCAAATAGAAGGCATCTGGAAAACACTTACTAGCAAACGGGGTTTGGGGACGAGCCAAAAAATACATGGTTTTCGTGCATGATATAAAAGCAGAATAAGTCCTCTCTTTGAGAAGGGAATATTTGAAATGAAAAAAAGCACATCCCTCATTAAAAAGGAAATAAGTTTCACTAAAATTGTGATACAAATCGATGGGACCCCAAAGCACTTTTGTTTATCTAAGCATTGCATCAAAAAACCCTTTCCCTTCTTTTTCCCGATAAGAGAAGCTCAAGGAACCAGAATACTTAGGAAGAAAACCCTTTTGGTCAGCTGACAAGCATAAATTGGGCTACTCAGGTTTACCAAATGTTGCAGGAGATCCCTGCTGTTGTGTTACCCACCACTCAATGTAAAGACATAAGGGTGCCCTGTTTCATCGCAGAGCCTGTCTTTACTCATGTCAATTGGAAATGTCTGTATTTCTATCATAATACTTTTAAGACAATGGATAGGGTAGAGATAACGCTTATTGTCGATCAGAAATAAACTGAATTCAATGTAAACTTTGAGGTTTTTTTTAAGAGTTACCTTCCAACCCTCCTATGACTTTTTTTTTTTTTGTGCAAAACTTTAAGAAAAACCCAAAGCTGTTTATAATTTTTGAGAAGGTTGGTATAATTCCTGGTTTCCCTTCTGCCTAAATTCACAATATGCCTGAATCAAACGGCAAAAGTGCTTCTAACAATTTCTAAGACGAAATATAACTTGGAGCCACTCTGGGCAACTAAAATCCAAGTGAGGACAGTGAGAGATCTTCCTGAAATCAACACTCCCCGTGTGGGTCACCAGAACTTCCTGGCAAACACGAGGGGTGCTTTAAAGCAAAAGGAATTAAACTCTCCAGAAGTGGGATGCTTGATACGTAGTGACTTCCCCGTCACTGGAGGTATGTAAGCAGAAGTCACATGCTCAGGCCCTGGGGAGGGCAAGGAAGGAGCCTGGAGGAACTGTGGACCCCCCCCCATTCCCACTTCATACAACAACTTCACTTTCACCTGTTTTGTGTGTTGGACTTCCGTACAGGACCTTAGCTTTAAGGAAAAGCACTGTTTGTTTTTGCGGTACGCGGGCCTCTCACTGCTGTGGCCTCTCCCGTTGCGGAGCACAGGCTCCGGATGCGCAGGCTCAGCAGCCATGGCTCACGGGCCCAGCCGCTCCATGGCATGTGGGATCTTTCCGGACCGGGGCACGAACCCGTGTCCCCTGCATCGGCAGGCGGACTCTCAACCACTGCGCCACCAGGGAAGCCCGAAAAGCACTGTTGATAAAACAAGACTGAGAACCCAGGAGGAAGGGGACATCGCACTGACCACTCACCGTACTGCCTGTGGGGAGCGAACTCGAGCTCCAGGGACGGTTCGCAGAGGTTGTCATCAGAATTATAGCCTGTGGTGAAAATAAGGTGATGATACAGGGGTCCCGGAACATCCACAGGGAAACACGGGGTCCTGTGCCGGACGGCCACCTCTGACTGGCACCTGAGCCACGGCAGCGCCAAGCCCTTGGAGGCAAGGGAGGGACACGTGGACGTGCCTCTTCCATCCCTCCCCCTACTCCTCCTGCTGGCACGGCCCTCACTCCCGACTCCTGTTAGATTTAACTTCAAATCCCATTTCCGCCTGTGCAGTGACAGGGACTTGAAGACTAAAGCAGTGATCTGGCCAAAGGATTACACAGCAAAAGGAGGCGAGTATTCAGGGCCCTGGGGAGCGCCTCCCAACCTCCAAGGCCAAGCCGTGCCAGCAGTTCTGGTCTGGAGACCACAGTTGTCTTCAGGAGGCGGGAGGAAGGCAGAGGAGAGAATCCAGCACCTGAGGGGAGAGGCTGACTCCCTGGAAACAGCCCTGCCGCCGCAGCTCCTCACCCGAAATAGACCTGGAAGCACAGGCCACCCATCAACTGCCCTTTCCCTGAGAGGGATTCAGATGCCCTCTGCCTCAAGCCTGCTAACTTCTCTCTGACAGTAGACCCTGGGCCCCACCAAATGGCAAGAGGGTTTCCACCCTGTCCCCAGTTCCTATTATAAAAGTTCTGGCAGTGAGATACACCCAAATTTAGGTATGATGTATACACTACTATACATAAAATAGGTTAACTAATAAGGACCTGCTGTAGAGCACAGGGAACTCTTCTCAATACTCTGTAATGACCTACACGGGAAAAAAAATCTAAAAATGAGTGGACATATGTATATGTATAACTGATTCACTTTGCTGTAGAGCAGAAAGGAATACACATCGTAAATCAACTCTACTCCAATAAAAATTTTTTTAAAAAAAGTTAGGTATGATCTAATTGCTTCCTTTGCAGGTTTTGTCTCCTGGAGATGAGGGCGGGATGACTCCTTTTTTTAACTCATTGAAGGCAGGAGAATCCTACATTTTGAATTCTGCCCTAATGACCAACTCAAAGTAGTGGCTTAATGAAAACTTGCTGCCTTGATTACTACAGTATAACATGGCTAGTGATATGTAGGCTATTGGTCATTAAACCTGGCTAATATCAGAATTTTCTGGAAAACTTTGAAAAAATATGCAATCTTATTTAGGAAAAGCTTATCTGTATTTGTCCTTTGACCCAGCAATTCTACCTCTAGGAATAAACTCTGGGGACTGGTTGGTTGAATGAACTGTCATACCACCATTTTAATTATTATACGCCTCTTAAAAAGAATGAGGAAGATCTCCATGATATACGGCTAAACGAAAAAAAAATCAAGGTGCATTATTTTGTTTATTTTTGCAAAAAAAAACACTGGAAGTATAAACAAGGAACCAAAAAAAAAATGGTTATCCATAGGCTGATTCTGGAATGGAATGGAGGGGAAAGGGAGAGATGTGAGACTCAGAAATCTAAGCATGTCTTCCTACATAATTTAGCTTTAAATTACATAAATATTTTATGTATTAAAAAACAGAATTAATTTAAAAAGAAAAAACTAACACTGAAAACAGAAACAAATGAACCTTACTGTATATCAAACTGCTAACATAATCACCTAGAGAAAAACATTCCAGTGAATTTTGAATATAAAACTCTGTGCATCCTTAGTGAGATATAATCGCAGAACTAAAAGAAGTACAAAACGAACATCACTTAGTAATTTTATTGTTAATAATATAATTTTTTTTTACCATTACTGCATATTTTCAGGAAAAATAAGTAGATTTTTCAAGAGACGAGACTTCTGTGTAAGAAAAGGACACATGCATGAAATTAAAAAATCCCTATAATATTAAATTGGAATTTGAAATATTGATATGAACTCATAATATCTATGTGTCCTTTCTTTACTGAAAGGGTCTAAAAGTAATGACAACTCTGTAGTGTCCAGATCTTGATTATTAAATTCTGCTCTAAAAGGAACTAGATTTACTTGAAGAAATGCTGATTCTAAGGGCAGGGAGTGGGGGCGGGGTGTTCCATTTCGAAGACGGTTACATGCCCACTGGCGATGACTACCCAGAGTGTGAGAACTGGGCTGCCAGGGAATCGCCACGGGCAGTGCTGGGGTTGCAGGGTTGATGGACCCTCATGCATGCTCAGCAGACGTGTGACTGGCCAGTGATGTTTCCAGGCTTGGGCTCTGGTTCAGGGATGGGGGTCCAGACTGAGACAGCCCAGGGTTAGCCTGGAGGGCTGGACCTTGAGCCACACAGACCACTGGTACACTGAGGGGAGACGGTGTTCCCAGCTCTTTCCCAAGACCAGGCAGGGCCTCTGCACCCCAGAGCCCAGGAAACCAGGGGAGACTGATGACTATGGACAACAGACACCCTTGCCACGCTGGGCTCAGAGTGTGCCTGTTCCAGACAGCACATGGCACGGCTCCACTGACATCCAACAGTAAATGACTGCGCCTGCAGTGTCTGGCCAGCAGTGGGGAGAGACTGTCCGGCTGCCCTGTGCCCACCCAACTCACCTTCTCCCCAGTGGGGCTTCCTACTTGTAAGCAACGGGGATGAGGGCAGGGACCCTGTCTTTGCTTTGCTTGTCAAACCAAGGTTGTGAAAGTCTCTGGTTTCAAGAGCCAAGTGGGTGGTATTATTATGAAGAATAACCACCACTTCTTGTTCTCCGATTTCTAACACCCCAGAGGCAGTCACTTTCAGTTCCTTCAGCTGTTTCTTTGGATGGTTTCAGATCGCTAAATTATCAGCGGAATGTCTTTTTTGCTTTGAAGCTTCATGTTTCCTCTCTGTTGGCATCTTTTCAATTCCCCAGTGCTTGCTCCACCCACCCAACTGCTCTTTTGGTAGCATCCCGTTCTTGTTTCATGGGTGCAACAGCTTGGCTCATCTGACTATATTAATGACGGACATCGTAAAGCTTTCATCTCTGTGCTTCTGTTTACTCTGTTGCCTCTCACACTGGTTTTGGTCTCTGGTACTGGAGGCTCTCCTCAGGTATCCGTGGGCCTCACCTGGCCAGATCTGATGGGGACATTCAACTGGGAATTCCTTAAGCTGATCACATGACTGGGAGAATGTTTTAATCTCACATCTAAAGATGTGAACACACATGGCTACTGGCAACCTGGGAGACCTTCAGTTTGTAAAGCCTTCCCTGCAACCTCCTTGTTTTTCATTTGGGAAACGTGCCTTCCACTTTACTAACCGACCTCCAGTTCAGAGACCCTCTTGTGTATCCTCTGTAGAGAATAAACCTCCAGACTTCTACCAAGTTGGGCTGAGGGAGGCTGCCTGCTTTTAGCCCAAACTTGGACCTCCCTTCTGGAGCTGCTTGGTGCCGCGAGGGCCTGCACGGTGGTGGTGAGAGAGGGTCCCGGGGCTTTCCCACCAGTGGCTTGGGATCAGGCCTCTAGAGGGTGAAGCTGTCTGTCCAGAATCACTCACCCAGCTGGCAGGCAGGGCTGAAGCCTGAACCCTTGTCTGTGTGACGCCAGAGCCAGCCCACAGCTTAAGCACTCTGCTCTCCACCTCTCAGCCTGAGACCCCTCCTGGCCCTGAGAGCCTGGGGTCTTTAAGAAGGAACGTGAGCCCCAGATTCTCAACCCTCTCGTTTCTGGACAAGGTGAGGGGCCCACAACTCACCTTTGGCGCGGCCTGGGTGCCGTGAGATGGGGGTGGAGCTGGAAGGGGTTGTAGTGATGGCTGAGGACGAACAGGGCCGGGGGCCCGGCTCCACGGGCCAGGGCTTCATGGCTGGGTCAGCAGAGGCATCCTTGCGGTCAAGGCTGTCTCTGTGCGGGGACCCTCGCTTTGGCTTTAGGTCCCCAGGACCTGGGGCAGAGAAGGATACTGAGAAACGGGGCTGCAGAACCCTGTGCTCAGGCCGGGCTACCACACGGAGGCCTAGAAGCAGGGTTGGCAGGGCACACAGACCACAGGTACAAAAGCTGAGCTGCCCACCTCCCGGGCTGTGGTTTGAACAGGAGGGCCCTGGCTACAGGTCTGTGTCGGAGGGCCCGCCTCCAATGATGGGCCAAACTGTGAGCCCTGAAATTTTGGCTGGGAGGAAATAAAGGAAAAACTCAAGAGGACAAACAAAATATTGGTAAAAGTCCAACATACTAACTATAGAGCACACCTGCTGCATAGCACTGTATATAACTCAAATCCCTGATTTAAAAAGATCCTGCCGATGTCTGCTCAGGATCACTCGGATCTGAGGCTGAGGCCCCGAAGGTCCAGGACACGCAACTTGCCAACTGGCCTCACTTATAATCTGTGGAAAAATTCACTGTCACCTTAACAGTAGGGTAAGAAGCCTTTAATCTCTGTATGGTGACACTGACTACAAGAAGGATTTTTACCTTGTATCTTATGCTTTTCTGCAGTCTCTAAATTTTCTACCATGAAGACATACTCTTGTCATAAAAACATTAAAAAAAAAAACCCTCCAACTATCTAGTAATAAGAAAGGGGATGGGCTCTCCAAAAATGAGACAAAACTTAATGCAGTTGGAGTCCCTACTGGCATTAAGACAGGGCTGTTTTGCATAATGTCTCACTCTAGGCACCCCCAAGGCTGCAGACACAGAGCCACAACCACTGTGTCAGGATCTCGGCCCCTCTCCAGCCTCTTCCACGGACCTGACTCTGTCTGCCCCTTGGCCACTCCAAGTCTGGACTCACTGTGAAGTTTTACGTGCCTAAATCTTATGACTTGAAATCAACGTAAAATTTGGATTCTGAAAGATAACCTTGATGAGAAGCAAGACTCAAGTCTGGTGGGATGGACGGGACAGACATCCAACAGGTGAGGTTAAAATGAGGAGCAGAGGGGGAGGCGGAGATGACCACACAGTTAGCACGAACAGCAGAGAAACAGCACCATTCCAGCAGCATGCTCGGAGGACAGGCCTGGAAGGCCAGGACCTCAGCAGCCCAGGGTTCCCAAGGCAGGGTGCGTGAGGCAAAGTCACTGCCACATCAGCCGACTTCAGCATTTTGATACGTATGTATTTATTTTTTATAGTTACCTTATTATTATTATTATTATTATTTTTTGCAGTACGCGGGCCTCTCACCGCTGCGGCCTCTCCCGCCGCGGAGCACAGGCTCCGGACGCGCAGGCCCAGCGGCCACGGCCCACAGACCCAGCCGCTCCACGGCACGCGGGATCCTCCCGGACCGGGACATGAACCCGTGTCCCCTGCATCGGCAGGCTGACTCTCGACCACTGCGCCACCAGGGAAGCCCTATAGTTACCTTATTTTTATGGTACTGGTTTTCCATTTACAATACAGGTAATAATCTTTCCTTTTAGGATAAATTTAAGTGGAAACGGTGAGTCAATTCAAGGGAAAATATGTAAGTAACCGCATAGGTGATGTAAAGATGTGGCCAAAATCATGAAGATGGTACAACAATGACTGCAGACAGCAAAAACGGCAGTAGCTAAAGGCCTCTATCGACCAGCCTTTCCCCCGCTCTGAGTGTGATTGGCGTGATGTTCTTTCTGTCCACTGCTGTTTTAACTTCAGCATCCAAGGTGTCAGAGAACGACAGTACAGTCATAAAACTTCATTCTGGACTGAACTCTGGCTGGGCAACATCGATGCAATTATTCAAAACGCTTGAATGGAGCACAATAAATCCTTCAAAACATAGAGCACCTCTAAAAAGGACCTTATTGGCAAAAGCCAACAATTCAGGGCTCTGACAAAGAAAGAGGAGAAAAGGGCAGCAGTTTTAAATTTAGATGCTTAAAGGTAAGTCTTAAAAAAACTCACTTGACAGAGACTGTATATTTTAGGAAGCATAGCGACAACAGACCAGCTCTGCTTTACACGCGGGCGTGACAAAAGCCTGCAGGTGAGAGAGAAGGGGGGCAGCACACGGCCCCTGGACTTACTCAGCACGGCCATCCTGGCCAAAGGACCTGTGCATAGATGTCCCGAGGCTCCCCTACAGCTGTGCTGTACTGGAGAAACGGTCCAGAGGGTGTGACAACTCATCTTCTCTTTTGAACTCAGAATCCACGCTGGCTACTTTAAGTTTGGCTTGGAACTGGGGTCAGGAGGAGGGGTCCGTTATAGGTCATCTGGCCTTTAGGTACTGTTTTTTTTTTTATTTCTCATTTGTTTGAATTTCAGAAATGAAGAAGGATACACGATGAAGACACATGGTAAAGGAAAAGGATTAGAAATCTCCAATCTCGGAAAAAGGGAGGGGCTCGTTAGGAGAGGATGGGGTTGTCAGAGGAAGACCAGAACTGCAGGTGTTTAGAGAGAGCCGAGAGAGCCGGGTGGGCCCGTGGAGACGTGTCTTTGTCCTTGCTTTTGCTTCTCAAAAAGGAACTCTTTCTGCGCTGAGTTGCTAAATCGTTATCCCCAGGATAACCCGAGAGGAAGGAAAAAAAAAAAAAAAAAAAACACACAAGAAATAAATGAAATGAATAATAACAAATGACTCTAAATTAGCTCAATGTACTTAGGAAATCAGTATCCTGTCCAGCCCAGGAAAGATGGAAACAATAGCCACTGCAAGACCGGAATCAGGACTCAGTGAGTCACTTACGCTCTGCCTCTAATTAATTTAGTGGCATCTTAGTGCCAACACTTTACTTACTCAGCACGTGAAGAGAATTACGTATCGCTCGAGGAGCCGAAGGGCTTAGACAATTTTTCAATTTCAAAGTGTGAAATTATTAAATAAGAATGTTTATTAATTTAGGAGCTGCGGCTTCTCTTACTCATCCATTTTAATGACTGACTCCCTGACAATCTGGCTCACGTGCTACGCAGTACGTTTCTGGCCTGCTGTAATGAAATAGTCTACCTGAAGTATCCACTAATAGTTCTTGTATATCTGCAATAACCTCTTTTGGCAGGATGAGTTTAAAAATAATGAAAGTACCTCTTTTTCATACCCCAAAGCCCTCAACACCAAGAATTATTATATGCTTTTAGATCTCCTATGCATCTTCTAATTCATGACCTTTAAATCACAGAGTCTTATCAGAGCAGACAACTGGTCTAACTTTTTGAACATATCATACAGAAACAACCAGTATATCCAATTTCTGATTTAGAGTTAAATTTGGTACCAGAACCTCCATTATTTCTGCCTCTGTGGCACCACCTGGTGGCCAACGCTCACACCACAGGATAAGGGACCGACTTTATGTGATGCTGGGGCCCGTGGCTCTGCCGGGGCCCCTGGTTAGGCAGCGTGTTGCCTCAGCTTTAACTGCAGGCAGTGCACTTGTTGGTGAAGAGCTCAGGCTCCAGGGCTGACAGACCTCTGTTTGAATCCAAGTTCTGCCACTTACTACATCAGCAGGTGTTTCACCTTGTCAAGCCTCACTTTCTAAGCTCTGAAAAGGGGATGACTAATCATGCCTACCTCACGGGGTAGTTAGGACTAAACCCGAGGCAGATACAGTAAATTAGCTGACAGGGTACTGAGCCCAAAGAAAGCACCCAGTGCGTGGCAGCTGTTACGGATAATCACCACTGACTTGCTCATTCATGGATGGGTGCCAGCATTTCTTTCCCTCTGAAAGTTTTCCTGACTTGGTTAGGCTGGTTATAGTTGTCAACTTTAATACAAATTGAGATGATAAATGTCAAAACATTTAAATAGTCAAAATGAAAACCTGGGGCCACAGATCCCCTCTAGATAAAAACCAATGTTAAGCTTCATTATCACTTATCTGCACAAGAGCCTTTTACCTAATCTGACCTCCTGTAAAGAACAGGAGTGCAAGCATTAGTCCCCAAACAATGTGTGCGGGAATGCATTCTCTTTTGTGCATCTGAAAGTGACACAGCAGTACCTGAAGTGGTGAATGCGGCCTCCTGAAAGGCCTGTGCACATGTCATACCCAGAGGGTGGCTTGTCACAGGCCCTTAGTGCTATAATGTCAGCCACCACCCCCGACAGTGTGTGGGTCTCAGGCATAGGCCCGACCTTCAGAAAGTCCTGGTGTCTTTTTCATAAAGATTCAAATTATTCAGGCTGCAGTTTTGGCATAAATAATCCATGAAATGATATTTAAAAGTAAATTTGGAAATTTAACCGTGTTTGAAGTAACTGCTGCGTTTAATCGATTCTAAGATGCACGTCCCCACCCCCACCGCCCCATCTTAACATCACTGAAATCAGGATGCAGCTTCCACAGTGTCTTATAGTCACCACTGGGGCCAGATGGAACTGTGACAGAACGGTCACTGCCGTGACCAATATACTTTACTCATATTTTCCTTTCATGTGTGTACACAAAAATCTGTCGAATTAAGTCTTTTAGAAGAGCTCTTCAACAAGAGTACAATAAAAATTCTAAGTGGTAAAGCACTGCATCATTTGATTGCCAGTGGTATATAAAGTAACTGGGCAGTTTATAATTGATAACCTCTTAGAGTTTGACAGAATAAAGCACATTCAACTAGGAACCCATTTCAGAACCCCTGGCAAACTCCAAATGGCAGCCCTCATGGAAAGGTAAGCCGGGCCCCCTGGCTGGTAAGACTGAAGACCGGGTCAGGCTGGAGAAGAAAACCTGGCTGCCTATCTAAGTGCTAAAAAGGCTGGAGTCACACGTGGGCTTGCAAAAGATCGCACATGTGCACGCTGCCCGTTAAACGTGCCGGAGATCTCCCTACAGAAATAGTCTACTCTACAACTCTGACACGTACAAGGAAACCCCCAAACATATGCAACTGAGCTTGCCTCTGGTGCCTGCATGGTTACCAGCTTTGGTTTGAGTCCCTCCCACCATCTACAGGATTAGCGATGCTTCTCGCTCGACATGGGTTTGTATTTTCTTGGTTATTAACACACCTATGGAGGCAGGCGTGCGTGTACACAGCACATCCCCTTCACGCTCTTACACACACAGGTGCGCACAGCCACACGCCGTCTCCCTCTACCCGGTCCAATGAGAGGGTCCCTTAGACCACCCCCTGCAGCCAGGTCAGCCCGCCTACCTTTTCCCAGGGTCCCTTTGTGGATGTCGCACTCTTCTGCACAGCTTGAGCCCAAAGGGGTGGCCTCGGGGTTCTCCGGCTGGGATCTGAGCGGCTGAGAAGTGGATGGCGAGGTTGGGTCTGGGGACTCCAGCTGCCGGGGAGGACTGTCTGTAGTTGACTTCAATCGTTCTCTGGAACCCTCTTTCTTTGGTTTGATGAGTTTGACTAAAGCTTTGGCTCCAATCCAGTGGTTTTTCCTAGTTAGGAGTAGATTTTTAGGACACAATCAACCCTCACTGCCCCCTCCAGCAGGTTACTGGGTGCCCTAATGTGGGCTGGGATTCCCATCACCAGCCTGGGAAGCTGGCCAGTAACCACCACCATGACCACTGTATTTGGGGCTCAGGAGGCAGAACAGAATTCTCGGTCACGCATGCGCTCGGGGATAGTTAGAGGCATGTATCGGGTCAGGAATTCACACTAGTCTCTTGGGAAAACAGAACGTCAAGTACGCCCATTAACTCTTGATCATCTCTAGGAAATGAAGTAGTGCTCTGCTAATGTGATCTATTAGATGGCAATTTTTCTGCCAAAATGCCCTTTTCAGCGTCACATTCCTCCTCAGCCTCTGCTAAAGTTCACGGTAAGCGTAATAAGCTGGCATTCCTTGACCACTCCCGGCACCGAGGAATCCGGGTGAGGTGGCAGAGGGCAGGGAAGAGTGTGCCGTGTGAATTAAAAACAGGCAATTTAATGAGTAAGCGACGAAGCTGCAGCTAACGGGAAATGGAGGCTTCCGCTGTTACAAAAAGAGAACCACAGGGCTTCCCTGGTGGCGCAGTGGCTGAGAGTCTGCCTGCCGATGCAGGGGATGCGGGTTCGTGCCCCGGTCCGGGAAGATCCCACATGCTGCGAAGCGGCTGGGCCCGTGAGCCATGGCCGCTGAGCCTGCGCGTCCGGAGCCTGTGCTCCACAACGGGAGAGGCCACAACAGTGAGAGGCCCGCGTACCGCAAAAAAAAAGAGAACCACACCCGAGTTCTACTCCTGCTCTGAACTGAACTGCACTGTGTTTACACAAATCCCTCCATTTCCTCGTCTGGGCCTCAACTTCTCCATCTGTCAAAGAGAAGGCTGAGACTGAGGTTCTGAAATTCTGTGGTTGTGTGATTTCAACAGAGAGGCCTCGAAGGGTGCACAGCGATCCTGACTTTGAGGCTGGGCTGGGACAGGACCACGCGCAGGGCCGACTCCTGGGGGAAGCGGTGCTGGACAAGGCTGGCAGTCTTGGGGGATGGAGCCAGCCCTGAAACCCACTGCCCTCTGGAGAAGGGGACATGTCTGTGAAGCCGCCCTGGGGTTCAGTGAATCCAGAGGTGCCCCTGTTTGAAGACTGTGAGTGCTGGGCCTGGTGTCCTATCCAAGGTTCCTTCCCTAAACAGAAACATGGTTTTCTACACCCCGTTAAATCCTGAGAAGAGGCCGACAAGGCAACCCTTCCATCCCGCTTTAATGGCTCCCAAACCACTGACTCTGCCCCCTTAAAAGGGCTGTGGCTCACTTAAGCCTGTGTCTCGTCAAGGTCAGCCGGCATTTGCCACCCCTCACAGGACAAGCATGAGGATGGGGCTGAAAGAAATTCTACAATCATTCTGATGTGCACAAGGGTGGCCTGTCACTGTGGAAGACACAGGCCCTACAGAAAGTTTCACCCTGAGTGTGAACAAGGAAGCTTTTCTGTTCTGTGTTCAAGTCCCTGAAACTTAAATCAACTCACTTCTTTGGAGCAGGATCATAGAACTTGTACTGATCCATGATTTTTTCTTCCAGTTTTTCCTTATGTCTTCGTAAGGCATTTAACTTGTCTCTGGAGAGAGGGGAAAGACAAGCCGGTTTTAAATGAAACAAACGAACTCACTCACCAGCTCGGCCTGGGACCTGGCCCAGCGGACACCACAGCGCTTACGAGCATCACAGTCGCTGAGTTGGGACTATGCGAATGGAAGCATCTGACATAGGTCCAGAAGCCCTAACGCCTTGAAGAGGCCTGCTGAAGCACCCAGGATCTAGCTGTCAGTGAACTCAAGGGAGCAAACCCAGAACCGTCTGACAACCCAAGCTCGGAAGCAAGGATTCTCTGGCCAGGCCATTCAGGGTGTGGGACACCCCAGGGTCAGACCCGAGGCCAGCTGCTGGCATGCACGTCAACAATACCTTGGTGGTGGGAGAGGTCTGCCCTCAGGGAGTTTGGTGGGCAGCAGGGTTGAAAAAGTCATTTCAGCAAATTCAGACCTCTGACCTGGACCCATTCCAATGCTGGGTTTCTGGTAAAACTTCCATGGGAACAAACTCAGAAGATTTTAGGGTCCAGAGAGAAGATAAGGAAGAGAGCGGGCCTGGAAAAACCAGAGGGTGTGGTGGGGACTGAGGCACAACCGGGCCACCGCAGCAGATCGCTGCCTGGGGTGGCACGTAGACCTTCCCATTTTTCAGAGCAGCCAGAAACTCAGACTGTGAAGCAAAATCTCCTGACTTGTAAATGCTGGAAACCAGTTTGTATTTTTCAAAAACACACAAGAGACCAAAGAGATACCTCTTGAACCCTGGGCTGCCAGAGGGCACCTCTGCTTCCTGGGAGGGAAGTTCTGGCCTTCCTGATACGAAGGGTGTGCTTTTGTTTTATCTCAGGGAGTCAGGCAGGTGGACTCCATACAACGCTGCCCACAGGGCCACCAACTCCTGTCCCTTCCGGCCTCTCACCACCCGTGCTGTCTTTACAGCTCGGACCCTCGGCTTCCTCACTGGAAAATGAGGCCTCTGGGCCAGAGGCAACTTTCTGCTCAGGCTTCTTTCTGTCGAGAAGCTGCCAAGCTTCCACCCAAACTGGGGACTTTCCCAGGAGCTCCCCACGAAGGGGGTACATCATGAAAAGTGGTAGCTTTGCGAACCACTGGGCCCCGACCCCCAAGCCCCAACCCCTCCCGGCTCCCAGCCTCCTTGACTCGATGTCTGTGATCTGTTGTTGAGTCCTCACGGCCGTGCTGCCCCGCCTTAAGCTCGGAGTGCTTTCGCGGCTGGGTTCGCCCCAGAGATGCGCACAAACTCAGAGAGCAGGTCCCGTGCCCCTCTCGGCCCCCAGCACAGTGCTCCGCTCAGAGCAGCCTCCGGGAAGCCTGCCAACTCCTGGCCCTCTGCAGACGCTCTCTATTGCACAACTGTCATCCCATCATCCCCCTGGGGTCCGGGCGCCTACTCTTCTAGTTAGCAACCGCCCAGTGTCCGCTGGGAATTATTATCAGCTGGATTACAGAGGGCCAGCTTCAGGCAACGGTCATTTCTATCCCAAAATTACACTGCGGTTTGCAAGGTAAACCATCTCCTGGTAGATGGCGAGCCACCTCTGACCACGTCCCTCTGCAGCCTGTCTCCTCTTGCCTTCCCTACGCTGGCCAGCCATTGCCACCCGCGAGCAAGGACAGTTCAACCACCACGGCAGAACGGTGGAAACCCCCTGGATCCACAGATGCGTCCTGGATCGTTTCACTTGCAAACCACAAGGTTCTCAGTGCCAGGCTCTTCCTCTTGACCTCATCTCTAGCAGCTTCCTAGGCCCTGTGAGACCAGCACCCTTTAAACACTTCCCAATGAATCCCGACTCATTAGCCAGGCACGGCAGCTTCCTCCGCTGAGGCTCCCGCACGTTCCCTGCACCCAGAGCCCTGCCGTGCTCCACCTTCATGTCCCCCATCTGCCCTGCCTTCGGCCCATCCTGTGTCAGCAGCAGAACCCCGGCTCTTCTTTCCACTTCTCCGTGAAGCTCCTCAACCTCTGTCTGGTATGCCCACATCCCATCACCCCCACTAGGTCCCTGGTTACCACCGCAGGGGCCACAGCAAAGCCACATAAACAAACACCGTGGCACACGGGTGACCCACCGCACCAGATGATCAGGGAACACAGCCACAGGCGATAGAAGGAGATTGGGTATGGCACCTGTGCTCAGCCTCCGATGTGAATTCTTTCCCTGAGATACTTCTCTTGCTGGCACAGCTGTATTTTTAGAAGTGCACTTAATTCCAAAAGCAGACTAAGAAGCTTCTGGCGGTGGGCAGTGCCTTTAAAAAGCAAATGAAAACCAACCACCACCACTTGCAGAAACCCAGAAACACTCCAGGGAAACAGAGAGAAGGACAGGCTGTTAAGAACAGGCTCCGGGGCTGTTCCTGCCCAGAGCGGGGCAGGTCTTGGCCAGAGAAGCCAGGACCCCCGTGTCGACAGGCGTCCCCCACCCGGGCCCCTTACATGTACTGCTTCTGCTCCTCGTGGTACTGTTCCTTGTTCTCCAAGTTCTGTTCTAGAAGCATTTGGTTCTGCTGGCTCAACAGCTGGATCTGGCTCAAGAGGTGATGGTTTTCTTCCTCCAAGTTCCCCTTGAGGCGGGAGAGCAGCTAAAACACAGACCAACGTCTTAAATACTGTGTGACCCCGGGAGTCTGCTGCTGGGAATCTAGCTTCCAAAAGAAGGCAAAGGCCACGTGCACCAAGATGTCCATCTCAGTGCTATCTGCACTTGTGACAACTCAAAAGGACCCAAACGGCCTCTTCCCTCGGCAGCTACGCTGTCCAATCCGACAGCCGCAGGCAACGCGTGGCCGCTGACCACTTAAAGCGCAGCTAGCCCACGATGAGGAGAGCCACAAGGGCGGATACAGCAGATCCTAAAGACTTAACTAAAAAAAAAAAAAAAGATGTGAAAGAGCTCGTTAATGAGTTTTTTGTGGTTACATGTGGAAATGACATTTTAGATATACTGGCTGAACAAAATATATTACTTAGAATTAATCCCACCTGTTTCCTTTCACTTCTTTACTGTGGCTACTAGAAAATTTTAAATTACATCTGGTGGCTACATTATTATTTCTAGCGACCAGCTGCGTCCTAGACGAGGGTCGGCACACTTCTCCTGTAAAGAGCCAGGTAGGAAATATTTTAGGCTTTCCAGGCCAGACGGTGGTCTCTGTCGCAGCCACTCAACTGTGCTGTTACAGCAGGAAAGCAGCCAGAGACAATATGTAAATGCACAGGTGTGACCGCGTTCCAATACAACTTGACTTATGGGCACTGACATTTAAGTGTTAGACCATTTGCACTTGCCACAAAACATTTTTTTTTCACTTTCTCAACCATTATAAAATGTAAAGGTCATTCTCAGTTCACGGCCATATGGAAACAGGTTTGGGGGCTGGATTTTAGTTTTGGGCTGAGGATGGCCAACTCTTGTCTAGAATACATTTATCGTGGTTGGTGTAGCAGGAAAATAACAAGCTTTGGCTTCAGACAGACTGGGTGGCAATCTCCTACTGCAGGCCCTGGCCTGAGGTCCCCTCGGAAATCCTCAAGCAGCGCCCTGTGAGGCACAGCCTATGGTGACGGGGCTCCCTCAGCCAGTGTCTCTGCCTGTGTCCTGGACCCCACCTCCTCCACAGGCCCCAGCCCCAGCCCAGAGGGGCCTTTGGGCATCCCAGAACCCTGGCCTCTGCTTCCTCATCTGTGGCGCCCCGTGAGCTACCGTGAGCTCAAAGGAAAAGGCTCCCCAGAGTGTTTCTCAACAAACAAAGGGCAAGAGGAACTGTGTCCGGGGTCCTGGCTGTCCTGGAGCTGGGACGGGACCCAGCTGCTCTGCCCCGTGCCATCCACTCTGCCTGTCTTACTTGTCCCGGGGTCTGCTGCCTAAGAAGGTACTTTCCAACCTAGTGCACCAGAAGGCAGAGCTCTGCCCCTTTTGCAACCAGGGGATTTGTGTGCAAGTTCCATCCCGAGGAGCCAGTCAGCCAAACCCAAGCATGGAAGAAAATCTGTGACCTTTCTCTAGAATGGTGCAGCTGCTACATGCAAGGAAATGGAAAAACGGTGTGGACACAGCCAAGAGGACAGAAATAAAACAGTACTCAGCTGTTTCCGTGCGCCTGCTCTGACCCTTTGCAGAAAGCAAAGGTCAGATGTAAAGGTGTTTTCTAATGCATCCCTACCAGTTGTGGTGCCTGTCCCCCTTTCAAACGCCTCTGGTCTCCTCCCGGCCTCTGTACCACCTTCACACAGTCTTCGAGCACAGACGCCAAGAAGGACCCATCGCAACCCCTCTGAGCCCAAGGCTGTCACCCCAGGGGGACTCGTCCCGGTGTCCCGAGACCCCGCCCAGCCCCAGGCCCCACCTCGCAGTGGGTGTCCAGCTTGGTCAGAGAGATGTCCATGCTCTGGTGCTGTTCCTTCAGCTCGTCGAACCGGGCCTGCCAGCGGCTCAGCTCCAGCTGCGAGCTGTTCAGCGAGGTTTTCAGCTCCTTGGTGTGGCTGTGCAGCTCCTCGTGTTCCCCCTTCAGCTGGTGGTGCAGGAAGCTGACCCTGGCGGGGTGGAGAGCCACAGGGCTGAGGCCTGAAGGGTGCTCCCGGGCCCTGTCACAGCTGTGCAACCTTAGACCGAACCACAACCTCCCTGGGCCTCACAATGAGGGAGTTGAACAAAATCAGAGCCATGGATTTTTCAAACTGGATTCTTTGGGGTTCTATGAAGGTACCCCTGGTGTCCCCAACTTGCACTGGGGGGACGGAACAGGCAGGCTCGGATACCCACGTCAACAGAGCATCACTGTTATGACCTCTTATGTATTTAGAGCTCTGGCATATCTGCCTACTTGGAAAAAAAGGTTCTGTTGTTAAAAGCTTTCTTTCTGAATACTGAACCAGACATTTTTGCTCTAAAACTCTTTGTCTATGCCCAGCTCTTCTTCTCAATTCCAAGCCCCTTTCTCATTTCAACTCCCGAGATAAAATATGAGATGCTGGGGTATGATGTAAACCCACTAAGATTATCACCATCATAATAACTATTATCCAACTGGGCTTTCCCGGGGGAAGATTTGTAACAGAAAGCTCAAAGTACCAGGGGCTCATGGCCTCAATTCAGACACGGATGTGTCTTGTTTGGCTACAGTGTTTTTTAAGTGAATTAGTGGGTCAACATTTAAAATTATGAAAGTTTCACATCAACATTCCAATGTCCAGCTTCTCTTAAGAGAAAAAGCATAAACCATAATCTGGTGGCCCCAGGCCTTCCTCCCAGCTGACAACTGTTAGTGTATATTCTCCGTGTCACTCATGTCCAGTCTACCACTGGCACTCTTCACCCACGTGCCTGACCTGCCTGGCACCGGAGTCTGTAGCCCCTGGTACACATGAACGCAAGGAGGTGGGGAGGAAGCAGTACCCACGGCCATGCCAGAGACAAGACCTGCTTCAAATCCTGACTCTGCCATTGACTACAAGCATCCACTCTGAGCGAGGCATTTAACCTCAGCCTGTTTCTTCGTCTGTTTAAAACAAAAAGGACAGTAATTCTCTAGATTCTTGTTACTCTTGGTAGTAACATTCTATAAGGTCCCTGAGACACTAAATTAGCTCTTGGGGGAAACACACAGGTGGGTTCCTGTGAGTCTGGTCACACAATTTTGTCAGCTGATCAAGACATACCTCGTTTTACATGGTTTCTGTTTAAAGACACCTTATGTGATGTACTCACAGCCAAGAGCACCGTAACTCATGCCTGAAGGAAGCTCATCTACCTCACTCACACATATTCTCCGTAATGTAGGTCACAGCCTTGCGTTTAGGAACACGAGACAGCATTCTGCTCGTGGGCCATTTTAAACAGCGAAATCCTCACCCAAAAGCACAAAACCACGAAAACCACGGCACTAAACAGGCCACAAAAAGGACGCTCGTGGGCTTCCCTGGTGGCGCAGTGGTTGAGAGTCCTCCTGCCGATGCAGGGGATGCGGGTTCGTGCCCCGGTCCGGGAAGATCCCACATGCCGCGGAGCGGCTGGGCCCGTGAGCCATGGCCCGTGAGCCTGCGCATCCGGAGCCTGTGCTCCACAACGGGAGAGGCCACAACAGTGAGAGGCCTGCGTACCTTAAAAAAAAAGGATGCTCATTTGCAGAATGAGCTGCAGGGGTCGAACGCCTTGCTCCTCCACTGCTGGAAACGTGTGCATCAGGCGAACCCAAACGTCTCGCCACCCAAATGTCCATGATAGCTCCACAAGCGCTGATTTGGGGCTTAGAGATCAATGTCAGCAAGGAGGTGAATTCACAAACAGGGAACCCATTAGATGACGAATGTACCCATGGCTGACGCAACCAATCGGCACCTCAGGGCAGGAGGTGAGGGCCACCAGCTTGGGCGATGCGCTGTCCCTGGGTACCACACTGGCCCTTCCATCCCAGTACCATCCCTTTGACCTTGCTACCATCCAGCTGTTAGCATGACAGGGGCTGTACTGGCAGGCTGACCTCCGCTCAGCGGGGGCAGAGTGAGTGAGCTGCTGCCGCCCGCGGGAAGGTGGGCCCCTGGGCCCCGGCGTTTACCTGTCCAGCTCCTCCTGCAGCCTCTGGTTCTCGCTCGCGACCGCGGCGCTCGTCCTCTGCTCCTGCTGCAGAGCCTCCCTCTCAGCATTCAAAACCTTCTCCAGCTCATCCAGCTCCGCCCTGCGCTTCAGCATGTCGCCATGCCTGTGGGAGGGGACACACCGCTGGTAGTCCGTCCCGGGCCTTCTTTGCCCACGGGCGACGCACACCCTGGGAGACCGCGAAGCCTCCACAGAGAAAGCGGGGCTCGTCTGGTGGCTTCTCTCTGCAGAGCTGAGGGGGGCAGGCAGGGGGCAAGGCTGCAGGGTAGGCAATCGGAGGGAGGTGGCTGGGAGAGGCACCGGGGGTGCGAGCAGCACCTGGGCGGGAAGGCTCGGGGTCCCCTCCAGCCCCAGGGCCAGAGGCCTCGTCCTCCCACCCGACATGCCCCCGCGGCCCCCTCGATTCCCTGTCGCAGTAGCCTCCCTCCCTTGGCCCCCAGGGGACGCCCAGACAACGTCCTCTGAACCCCACACCCTCCTCTCAGGGAGTGCAAATGACTTAACAGGGCGTTCACTCAACACAAACTGATCTAGAAGAAACCACGGAATAAACAGCTGAATTCCACTACACATGACAGCTAATTTCACAGCAAATCCCTGCTCACTGGGGCCGGGGTGAGCCCTCCTCTCCCTCGGGAGCCCCTCCTGCTCTTGCCAGACCTCGAGTGGGGGGCAGAGGCTTGCCTGGGGGGCCCAGGCAGCTGCCGGGGGACACGTGCACACGCGCACGCGCGCACACACACACACACACACACACACCCCTCCTTCCCGCCCTTTCGTTTTCCTCTTTGTATTTTCTCCTCTGTCTCTCTGTGTGGGGTACTGCACAGCTATCTCTGGAGGGCAGCAGAGCACAAGGACAGAGTCCCCGATAAGCCCAGGCTGTTCCTCCCACCTGCTGGAACCTTCCAAGCTCACGATGACTCAAGAGCCCCCAAGTCCAGGGGGCTTCCAGCCTTCGTCTCCAGACCTCTACCCTGACCCCGCCTGTCCCCGCGCAGCTGTACTCGCACCGTCTGACCGGAACCCAGACTTGTGCTTGTGTGGGATCAAGCTCAGGAGCCTGCCCAGGCAGCTGTTTACAGACATCTGTGTGGCCTTTAGCTGCAGAGCAGAGGATCCCCGACGTGGTTCTGGGCGTGGGGCTCTGCCTGGCTCTCAGGGGTGACCTTTCGCATCCAGGTTAACGATTCTGGGAAAAGTCATCCAAGGTCTGACAAATTAGGGCCTCCGGCTGACCATCAAGGTCCCCGCTTCCCGCTTCCCTTCTGTAACGTCTTGGAAAAGCTCACTGATCAAGCATCTCTCTGACCGTTAGTAAACTACGCCACTGCAGAACAGAACCCGGGCGAGTCTGGCTCACCACCGAGTCCCAGTACAAGGCACAGTGCTAAGTATCTGTTGAAAAAACGAATGAGTGAGTGTCTGATTTAAGTGTCAAACGAAATGAATGTAGAGCCATCATCCCTGTATTCCAGGTACCCAGACTCCTGAACGTGTAGCCCTGCCGCAGACAGACCCAAGGGGCCTCCAGCCTCTGTCCAACAAAATACTGGGTAACACAGTGGTTCTGTGCTGTACTGAGCAAAGAATTACAGGGAAAGCAACAATGAACTCTTCCTTCAGAGCCAGTCCAAATTCCACCTGCAAAAACCTTCTCCTGCTGAGTAGACATGAAGAATATCGTAAGATGTTATTATAACACATAAGAGGACACCTGAGCGCCTAGTGAGTGCTGGGCGCCGTGCTAGCTTTAAAGTTGAGCGACCACTCCTCACTCCACATCATTAGTCAACTGGATGCCTCTCCTACCACAGCTAGACACACCACCCCGTACACAGCAGGTGCTTACTAAGTGTCACATGGATCCAGGATGGGTGCAGGAGGAAGCAGAAGATGCTCATTTGGGCTAGCAGCCCCTGAAGGACGGCGATCCACGTGGATCAAAGGGGTGGAGGACTCCAGACAGAGGCAGAAAGGAAGCACCGGGTGAGAGGATAAATGAGCGCCATCACCCCGTGCCCACAGCATCCTCAGATGCCCTCATGAGGCTCTGCTGGCCCAAAAGCCCCCTGGGTCTGTGATGAAACGCCCTGCACTTCAGCTTTACTTAGCATCTTGAGGCCGAGTCAAGGAGAACGCTGGCAGCAGGGCCGCCTCACAAGCACAGGACAAGGACAATTTCTCTTCCTCACCCACCCAGCCACCCGTGCCAAGTGTTTGAGAGCCTCTCTCTCCTGTATTAGAGCCATGTGCACACCACACCTGCTCCCAGATTCTGGGTCCGGCAGCCCCTGCCCAGCGGCCTGGAACAATCAAGGATCTGCCAGGGCAAGAGCTCAGGTGACGCTGGTTGACTGAATGCACACAAGACCCAGGACCCCGATTTGTCAAGAGCGCAAAGCTAAGACTCGTGTATTTCAAGGTATGTAAATTTTACCTACAAAAAAAGAAGAGTGTGGGGCTGGAGAACGGGAAGTAAAGATGAAACGAGGGTGGCAAAATAGTGATAAATGCAGAAGCCAGTCGTGGGTATACAGGGGTTTCACTCTACCATTCTGTTTACTTTCTATATACTTAAAATTAGGGCTTCCCTGGTGGTGCGGTGGTTAAGAATCCGCCTGCCGATGCAGGGGACACGGGTTCGAGCTCTGGTCTGGGAAGATCCCACATGCCGTGGAGCAGCTAAGCCCGTGAGCCACAACTACTGAGCCTGCGCACCTAGAGCCCGTGCTCCGCAACAAGAGAAGCCATCGCAATGAGAAGCCCGCGCGCCACAATGAAGAGTAGTCCCCGCTTGCCGCAACTAGAGAAAGCCCACGCATAGCAACGAAGACCCAAGGCAGCCAAAAATAAATAAATTTATTAAAAAAAAAAATTAAAGGTTAAAAAAAAATGCAGCCCAGGGCTTCCCTCGTGGCACAGTGGTTGAGAGTCCACCTGCCGATGCAGGGGACGCGGGTTCGTGCCCCGGTCCGGGAAGATCCCACATGCCGTGGAGCGGCTGGGCCCGTGAGCCATGGCCGCTGAGCCTGCGCGTCCGGAGCCTGTGCTCCGCAACGGGAGAGGCCACAACAGTGAGAAGCCCACGTACCGCAAAAAAAAACGCAGCCCAGACCTTGACGGGCGCGAAAAGAACTGAGAAGCCAGGGCAAGATGTGTCATTGTAAATTGGCAGCTGTGGTGAACTTCCTCCTTATTCTTAGTTTGGAGAGAAAAGAGAGGAGAGAAGAAAATCCTTAGGGGAGCAGGGACCCCACACCAACAACAGGTTTCCCTGAGCCAAGACTGGCCACGACGCCCCTTCTCCACCTGGAGATCCACCGACACTCGGTCTCCAGCCGCACTAACTCCAAATTGCTAAGGGTGACTTTGATTTACCTCCCTTTTGGAAAGTTCCGGTGCCCCGGACAGTGTGAAGCTGCAGGCCAAGAGGAGACCCGAGGGGCACAGAGCAGAGGCGGGGACAGGAACCCAGGGGAGCCCGCCCCGCCGGCACATACCTCTCCCCCAGCTCCCTGTGCTCCAGCTCCAGGTTGCGATGCAGTGTTTTCAGGCAGCTGTGCTGGCGGATGAGGGCCTCGTACTCCGCGGACTGCCGCTCGTGGAGTGCGCCCAGGTGCTCGTGGTCCTGCAGCAGGGCCTGGTAGGTGGCCGTCAGCTCTTCCTGCTGCTTCTGCAGGTTCTCGAGCTCGCTCTCCTTGGCTGTCTGCTGGTTCTGGAGCAGCGCGTACTGCGTGGTGAGTGAGGCGCTCTGGGAGCCCAGAGTGGAATTCTCCACCTGCCGAGAGGGAGAAGGGGCTGGAGGCCGACACCAAGATAACAGAGACCATCGGCGCAGGCAAGACGCAGCTGGGACCAAGGACAGTTCTACCAGGACTTAAGGAACTGCTGGAGGAGGCCAGACGGCATCAACAGACTGTCGCGTGGCGCTTCACTCCTGAGCCCCTCTCCACAGACGTGACCTTTTGGGGCAAATGAGGTCCTCTCTCTGAATAATACCCTCTTTGAATACTTTTAAAAGCCTATTTTTAAAAGCGAGAGCATCACTGAGGACACAAAATACCTGAACAACCTACCTTAACCTAACTGACGCTTACAGAACATCCATCCAACGTCCAAAATTATTAGAAATTTAGGAGAAGGGAGTACTTCCTATCTAATTCTGAGGTCAGGATTACCTTCATATCAAGACCGGACAAAGATATGACAACCATAACCAAAAACCCCAACAAAAACAAAACTACAAACCAACGTCCTATTTGCTCGTTTTAATAGAACGAATCCCAACCTCTTTGACAGTCTCCTATTTATTGTCTCTGACCCACACGTTACATATTTTCAAACATCTTTCTCAGAAACTGCAATAAACGATCATTTACTTTCCCACAATCTATTAATGGTAAATAAAAGCCAACATCCTAAAACGTGTGGTCCAGAACACTCTTTTGGCTAGATGCTCTCACCAGCCCGGGAGCTACTTCATACCTTACTTCACTCGTAGAGATCAAAAATTCACATTTGCTTCAAAAAGGCTCTGCCAGGTCCTACAGTGAAGAAATGTGCTTAACTCTGTCGAACCAAACTTATTTGATCCCAGAACCGCTTTTCCAAGTCATTCCTAACAGCATCTCAAGAAACAGATTTTGGGAAACAGACAAGACTGCAAAGGAAAAGCAGGGAAATAAACTTTTTTTTGCCTGGGCAGCCGTGTTCAGTCACTGAAAACCAACTTCAGAGATCCTGAGGCTAGGAACCTCGGTTTACAATGAGTCTATCAAAAATAAAACAAAACACCGAACTCTCCCATGCTTTGTCTTACTGATTAGGAGTCGTCAGAGTGCTGGGGCCAGTCTCTAGGAGACACAGAGCATCCTCCCCCAAGAGCTGCCCAGCCATGCCCTCACCTGCAGCTTCGCCGTCTGCGTCTGGAGCGTGGTGTTGTGTTCCTGCAGGAAGGCGCTCTGCTTCTGCAGTGTCAGGATCTGACTGCTGAAGGCCGTGTTCTGGGTCTCCAAGTGCTGCAGCTGTTCCTTGAGCAGCTGCTTCTCAGCCTGCAGAGCCGCGTTCTGGGGAAGGGGTAAGCGTGAGGACAATCAGACACCGGCTCCGTACCTGCTGAGCAGCCGCAGGGATGGCTGGTTAGCAGGTACAGAGTCATTAGGAACCCTTTGGGGGCCAAAGCCAAAATCCACCGGATGAGAGAAGTAGCATTTTCCCTCTTGGAAAGACAACAGAATTAGGAAAAAATTTTTTGGTACGTGCTTTCACAAGAGAAGTGAATACACATGATGGAGACGCTGCAAAGAACCTGAGCATGTGAGTGTGAGGCAAAGGTGAGCTGGGGCTAGAGCTGCTTCATCCTTTCTGTCTTTTGTGCTCTTCTCTGTTTTCTGTTGACCACCCCGAGAATGCATGTCTGTGAGCTTCTCGCACAGAACAGGGAGCCAGAGCCTGCCCTAAAGCCTCACCCCACTCGGGTGACAGTGGGTAGAAGAAGGAGGTTCATGCTCCATGAGACCGATAAAGGCCGAGCAAGATACGCCACCGACTGGGCCCGGACGCGTGGGGTGTGGTCTTGCGCTCTCCCTGACCAGCATGGGGCTTAGGGTCAAGTCTCTTAAACTCCGTCTCACCTTTCTCATCTGTCAAAGGAAAATAGTCACTATCTACTTCATAAGGCTGTTGGGAGACGTCAAACAAGATCAGGGGTTTAGACGTGCGTGGACAAACTCGCTCTGTAAAGGGCCAGACGGCAAATATTATTTTGGGGTTTTCTGGCCATAGGGTCTCTACCTCAACCAGTGACCCCTGCCGTCGCCGTGGAAAGGCAGCCCCACACGATATGTAAGCAAAGGGTGTGTCTGTGGGCCAATAAAACCTTATTTATGAAAACAGGGGGCGGACCATGGTCTGTCGACCCCCAGAAGAGCACCGAAACACAGATCACTGCGGAAACAGTGCTGGTGGAGATAGATGCCCCAGACCCAGTGCAGGAAGCATAGAGCAAGTCCCCAGGAAAAAGGGGGACCTGCCCCTTCAGTCAGAAAGGCTGAAGGGACCTCAAGTGGCAAGGAGCAAACGGGACCTGCCAGGAAACTCAAGAAGAGGCCAACGAGACCTGGATAAATCTCAACAGCTTCTGACACCCCGGGTCCTTCCCGGTAATGGGAGTTCCTGCTCCGTCTGCGGGACTGTCGGCAGGACGGACTCTCCCCACTCACGTTGCGCTCCAGCTCGATGGCCCGGTCCTTCACGCGGAGCAGCTCCATCGTGGCCTCCTTGGGGCTGGGCCCCCAGCGCTCCTTCCCCGGGTGACCCTCGGCCAACGGCCCCACAGGGTGTTTGAAAGAGTTCTGCACCTGCTTCCCCTCTTCCTGGCTCTTCCTGAGGATCTCACATTCCTTCTTCAACTGCGGGTGTGAGAACGGGAAAGCAGACTTGGGGCAGGAAGAGGCCGGGCTCGGGGCCCCGCACCAAACCCATCCCCCTCAGCGTGCCCGACCCCGTCGCCCGGCACTGGACCCGCCAGAGTCCTGCCTTTGCTCTTGCGGGGAGGACCTCCGTCCTGCATGTTGCCCCCTCCCTGCAGAGGTGACTGCCGGGCAGCAGCCGGGACCCAGTCCCGACTTTATAGCCACATGAGCGCAGCCAGACTTCTCCCTCCCGAGCCTCAGGGGTCCACTCCGTCGACACTTGCTCCAGAACACGGGCATCCAGGCCGCCCCTCTGCTACCCAGGTGAGGGGCTGGGAAAGGTGAGGCAGGGACCTCACAGCCAGGACCCACGGCCTGACCCTACGGGGGCTGCTCTTACCACCTGGAGCTCGTTCTGTAGGTGGTGAGTCAGGCTGGCCTTCTCTTCCATCTGTGCTTCTAAGAACACAATCTTTTCTTCTTTCCTGGCTAGTGCTGTTTTGAATGCTGATTCAGTTATGCTCTCCAAAATCTTGTATTTCCTGAAAAATACAAATAAACAGTAGTATTCATCTGCCTCTTCTACCCGCAAGCTCCCAGTCTCCCAGCTGCCAATACACCCCTCCCCCACTAAGCTGGTTTCCGCATCACGCTGCAAGATGTGTCCCAGAAGAACTGCAGGCGTCAAAAACCATCACCTAGAGCTGTTCCCCCAGGCTGTTGGCATAGATATGTCTGGGACACCGTCAATGAAACATCACTGCTATAGTTTTCCAGGCGTCGTTTCATGTATTGTTATGGCCATTTTACAGATGGGGAAACAGAGTCTCAGAAAGGTTAAGGAATCCATCCAAGACCACAGTGCTAGGTGAGTGGTAAATCTGTGTGGCCTTTTCACCGCACCTAAAGGACATCACATTGGTTACAAGTCCAACAAAAGTCCAAGGTGTTGGATTTCCTTGAAAAGCGAGATGATTTAGGAAAGCACTGCTGGCAAAGGCAGCAAGAGTTAAAATTTAAAAAAATTAAAGGGCTGGTGGAGGGAGAAGGGAATGAACAGGTGGAACACAGATGATTTTTAGGGCGGTGAAAATACTCTGTATGACGCTATAGGGGTGGATACAGGTTATCATATGTTTGCCAAAATCCACAGAACATGCAACACTGAGAATGACTCCAATGTCAACCGTGGACTCTGGGTGATGATGAGGCGTTGGTGTAGGTTCAGCGAGCGTAATGCATGCACCATTCTGGTGGTGGGTGTTGACGGTGGGGGAGGGTACGCACCGGGGGCAGGGGGTCTACAGGAAATCTCTGCACCTTCTCCTCACTCTTATTGTGAAGTTAAAACTGCTCGAAAAAAGCCTAACTAGAAAAAAGTTCAGAAGCCTTTTCATTGGACAAAAGAATCTCCTTCCACTCCTGCCTCGGAATGTCCAGGAAGGAGGCCCTGGATAGAAAGTGCCACGTGTCAACAGGCCCTCAAGTGAG
>NW_020185338.1:1478090-1478701 GCF_003031525.2 Neophocaena asiaeorientalis asiaeorientalis | reverse complement strand
AAGTGTGAAAAGTAAACTGAGCTCCGGGGGTGGGGGTGGGGCTGGGGCACGGAGCCTGCAGGGTGCGGGGGCGCTGGGACGCAGACGTGAGCGGAGAAAGCCTGCAGCCACCCAGGGAGGGGCCCTCACGTGTCACCGTTGCTGCTGTCATCCCGCAGCAGCAGCTCCTTGTGGAGGCCAAGCTTCTCCAGTTCCTGGCTCAGTTTGTCCAGCTCACTGCTCAGCTGCTGGCTCTTCAGCTTCTCCTGTACCAGGTCCTGTGGGGACAGTGAGGACGAGCGTGGGAAAAGAGCCCAGCGGAAACGGCAGGAGGGCCTGGCGCAGGCCAGTCTCAGGGCTGAGTGACCACCTTCTCGAGCCGTGGCCAGCTTGGGTGTCTCGAGGGCCAAGCAGGCGGTTCTGTGGGGACGGTGAACCTCAGGGATGCCTCCAAAGGGAACGGATGAGCACACCTTCCCAGCCCCCGGAGTTCAAGATACCAGACCACGTGGCAGCGTGTCCAGGAAGGATCGAACATGCTTCAGGGCTTCCCTGGTGGCGCAGTGGTTGAGAGTCCGCCTGCCGATGCAGGGGACACGGGTTCGTGCCCCGGTGCGGGAGGATCCCACATG
>NW_020185338.1:1456788-1478070 GCF_003031525.2 Neophocaena asiaeorientalis asiaeorientalis | reverse complement strand
CAAAAAAAAAAAAAAAAAAAAAAAAAAAAAAGAATGTGCTCCAAACACATCCAGACAAGCGTCGGAAATACCACTTATGGTGACCTCTGAGGAGCGGGTTTGCATTCTGTGAACGTGATTGCCTTTTCCACGGAGTAATGGATCAATAACTAGTTAACTCATTGCAGAGAACAAAGTATAAAGAGGGGAAAGATTTTACTTTAAACACTGGTTTTGATTTACTCTTCAAAAGTGGATGTTGACCTCATTTAGGGGTTCACTTACTCTAGTCCACACCTCTGTAACTCTCCAGGTAGTTATACCGTTTTTTGCCCAGTGTCACAGCTATGTGCACACATGAGGACCCCCTACCACACACACCCCAAGGCCTGGAACGGCAGTGTGACGGAGGGTGGTGCTCGCCAAACATTCCGGGGTCGCTCCCTGGCTGCAGCGTGGAAGGGCCAGTGTGTGATCTTCCAGCTGCCTCTCCCCTGCCTCGGGAACTGCCCGAACCCCACGTTGAGATGGTGGAGCCGTGAGATCAAAGCCGCCTGGGATGCTGAGCCCCAGCAAAGAGGACAGGCTCTCCAGAGAGTCACCTGGACTTTCGTGAAAGAGAAACCAGCCTTGGATGTGACAAGCCCTGCGATCCTGGGGTCATTCCTCACTGCAGCATAACCTAACTTACGCTTACAGAGGCAGGGGCTATGGGTCAGGTCGGTGTCTTGCATCTCTCCCCAACAGCGTACTGATCTGTCTGCACTGACGGTCAGTGATCTTTTTTTAATGTGGAGACTTCGCCGTGGTCACCAAGTCTATTTCTTTTTCTTCCTCGGCACACAGCTGGAACACATTTCCCAACCTCCCTGGCTGTCAGGCGCGGCTATGAGACCAGATTCTGCCCCATGAAGTGTGGTCCTTCTCTTCTTCATCTTCCTGCTGCAGGTAGAGGAGCCAGAAGAGGGCTCCACTGTGGGACAGCCGGGCCACATTATGGAGGGCACCAGGTGTCTGTGAACAGTCACATGGAACTTCCACACGTGTGGACACTCGGCTTCTGTGATGGGCCACTCAGACGCTGGAGTCGTTTACTAGAGCAGTGACTCACCCTATGGAGCTGCAGGAAAGCCCAGGTGAGCCACGCAAAAACTACCAGGGAAAAGTAAGACACATATTTACCAAGAAACTGTAAAACAGTCGTACCCTTTCATCCTGTAATTGCACTTCTAGGCATATATCCTAAGAAAATAAATACATTCGTGAAGGTGCGTGTGTGCAAGGATGTCCAGTGTTTTTCTAAAATTAATTAATTAATTTTTGACTGTGTTGGGTCTTCATTGCTGCACGCGGGCTTTCTCTAGTCACAGTGAGCAGGGGCTGCTCTTCTTTGCGGTGCACGTGCTTCTCATTGCGGTGGCTTCTCTTGCTGTGGAGCACGGGCTCTAGGCACGTGGGCTCAGTAGTTGTGGCGCATGGGCTTAGCCGCTCCGCGGCATGTGGGATCTTCCCGGACCAGGGCTCGAACCCGTGTCCCCTGCATCGGCAGGCGGATTCTTAACCACTGCGCCACCAGGGAAGTCCCAGTGTTATTTAAAGTTGTGGGAAAAATCAGAAACAATCTAAATGTCCAGAAAGAAATCACAGTAAGTCCATAAAATCAGTACCTCACTGCCATTAGAAATCATGGCTTGAAACCTATTTAATGTAATGAGAAAAAGTATAGTAACAGAAACAGAACAGGACTGGGATGGAGAAGGTAGGGTATCAAGTGTGTGTATACACAAACGGACAAGGAATAAAGAAGAAATAAAATATGCTGGACTGTTAGCCCTGGTTGTCCCTGGGCCGTAAGATCGTACAGGTGATTTCTACTTCTTCTTTATGCTTTTGGGCATCATTCTGTTTAGAAGCAGGGGACAAATGCCGGGGCCTCTCCCTGTCTCACCTCTACTGCAGAAGCACCTGCCGGGCAGCATGGTGACCCTGCCCAACCCCCACCGAAGGGACCGCCCGCCCCCGTCTCACCTCCCTCAGGGTGGTCAGCGTCCTCGTGTGCATGGTGACCTGCTTGGTGAGGTCCCTGTTGTCCTTCTCCAGCTCCTTCAGCTTGCCGGCCGCTTCCCGGCAGCGGGCCAGCTCCTTGTCCAGTGCGCGGCTCTCCCTCTCAGCAGCGGACAGCTTGGCGGAGCTGTCGTCCAGGACGGCATCCTTGAGCTCCACCTGCTGCCACAGACGCCGGGCCTCCTTCTCCAGCAGCTTCTTGTCTTTCTCCAGCTGGGCCACCTCCTGCTCCAGCGCCTTCCGGTCCTGGCCGGCCCGCTCCAGCTGCCTGTTGGCGAGCCGGAGGGCCTCCAGGTCACGCTGCAGGGCCTGGTTCTCGGCCTCCAGCTGCCCCAGCTCCCGCTCCAGGGCCTGCGCCTTCTGGCCGCCGCTGTCCAGGCTCTGCTGCAGCCGCAGGTTCTCGGCGCTGAGGCTCTGGTAGCTGAGCTCCAGGCGCTCTGACTTCTTGCCCAGCGCCTTGAGCAGCTCCACGCTCGTCCTCAGCTCCTGCTTCTCCCGCTCCAGCTCCGCCACCTTGGCGCCCGTGAAGCGCATGGCCTCCACCGTCCTGCGCAGCTCCAGGTTCTCCTTGTCCAGCTGCCTGTTGTCCAGCTCCAGGCTGGCCAGCTGCACCTGCGTGTTCTGCAGGGCGTCCAGGGACTTGCGCAGCTGCCGGTTCTCCAGAGCCAGCCCGCGGCTCTCGCGCTCCATGGCGTCCGCCCGCTCGCCCGCCGCCTGCAGGGAGCTCACCCTCTGCGCCAGCCTCCCCTTCTCCTCCTCCAGCCGCTGCAGCTCCCGCTGCAGCTCCTCTGCCTGCCCCGCCTTCTCCTGCGCCTGCTCCAGCTCCAGCCTGCTCAGCCGGCCGCTGGCCTCTGTCACCGTCCCCTGCAGGGCTTTGCTCTCCTGCTCGATGTCCTTCGCGCGGGCCTCGCTGCTGACCTGTGACCTCTCCCGCAGCGTCCACACTGTCTGGTTGAGATGGTCCTTTTCTTGTTCAAGGTCCCTGATCTGCGGGAAGATACGACGGGAGCGACAGCGGCTGCTGCACAAACGTATTTCGATGAGTTGGAGCTAAAGTCTGATCTAATCTGGGGACTAAAGCATAGGCCCTGAAGACCATCCCATCGTGTACCCAAAAAACAGCCTAACGGTCCTACTCCACAGCACAGGGAGCTACATCCAATAACTTGTAGTAATCTATAATGGAAAAGAATCTGAAAAAAGTACACACAGACGCACACACACACACACACCACAGAGACACATACATCACACACACACCACACACACACACACACACACCACACGCATGCACACACACCCACCACACACGCACACCACACGCACACACACACCACACACACATCACACACACCACACACCACACACACACACCACACGCACACACCACACACACACGCACACACACACCACACCCACACACACCACACACACCCACCACACACACACACCACACACACACACCGCACACACACACCATACACGCACACACACACACACACCACAGAGACACATACATCACACACACACCACACACACACACACACACAGAGACACACACATCACACACACACCACACACACACACACACCACACACGCACACCACACGCACACCACACGCACACACCACACATACACACACACACCACGCACACACACCACACGCACACACCACACACCCCCACCACACACCATACACGCACACCACACACACACCACACGCCACACGCATGCACACACACCCACCACACGCGCACACCACACACACACCACACGCACACGCACACCACACGCACACACCACACACACCCACCACACACCATACACACACCACACGCACACGCACACCACACGCACACACCACGCACACACACCACACACACACACCACACCACACGCACACACCACACACACCCACCACACATGCACACCACACACGCACACCATACACGCACACACACACACACACCACAGAGACACATACATCACACACACCACACACACACACCACACCACACGCACACACCACACACACCCACCACACCCCATACACACACCACACGCACACGCACACCACACGCACACACCACACACACCCACCACACCCCATACACACACCACACGCACACGCACACCACACGCACACACCACACACACCCACCACACCCCATACACACACCACACGCACACGCACACCACACGCACACACCACACACACCCACCACACCCCATACACACACCACACGCACACGCACACCACACGCACACACCACACACACCCACCACACCCCATACACACACCACACGCACACGCACACCACACACACACACCACACACACACATACACACACACACACCACACACGCACACCATACACGCACACCACACACACACCACAGAGACACATACATCACACACACCACACACACACGCACACACACACCACACCCACACACCACACACACATACACCACACACACACATACACACACACACACCACACACGCACACCATACACGCACACCACACACACACCACAGAGACACATACATCACACACACCACACACACACACACACCACAGAGACACACACACCACACACACATCACACACACCCCTGAACTGCTCTGCTGTACACCAGAACTGAACTATACTTCAGTGAAAAAAAAAAAAGAAGGGCTAACGTTTCCAGGGGTTATTATGGACACAAGGTGAAGAGCATGGAGACCCCTACAGAGACAGTTCAAATTAAAATGCCTTCACGGCGGCCAGGATGATTTAGAAACATAAACCCCATCTCTCTCCCTCTCACGTAAAACAACGATAGTGATTCCCTTGGTATGTTTATCCTGGCCGCCACCTCTGTGGGCTCCCCTTACGCCTCTCCCCTCCCGCAGCCCCTGCACAGGATCCTCCCTCTGCCCTGGACCACCCCCAGCCCCCAGCAGTCTTCAGCATCACTGGCTCCCCCTCCTTCTCCAGGGCTCAGCGTGAGCAGCTCCTCAGGACAGCCTTGCACCAGGGCTCCTCAGCGCCTTCATCCAGCAGGGTTCTCTGCGTTATTCCCTCAAGAGCACACGTCTGAAACTGCCTTGCCTGTCGCCTGTCCTTCTGCCCTCTACGTAAGCCACACCTGAGCAGAAGCCCTGCCTGTCTTTTCACGAAACGTGGCACCATCCCATTCCCCCCATTTCTGCTCTACATCAGAGGCTGAAAAATTCAAATACTGGATACCCCCGGCTCCCTTGCAGGTAGCGGTGGTCATGTGTTGGGTGTGGCCAATAAGATGTGACAGAAGGTCCCGGGAGGGTTTCCCTCTGCCCCTTGCCCTCCAGGGTGTGTGGCAGCCACTGCTAAGACTGGCAGAGGGAGGAGAGGCCTGGCCCCTGCGCGGCATCACGGAGCCTTTGCACCAGCACTGGGCTGCCCCCTATCCGGGAGTTCCTGTGGTGGGAGGCAAACAAACCTTGGGTGCTCAGCGTGACGCCGTGGACGTCTGGAGCTGGCTCATTCTTTGTCATGCGGGGCTGGTCCTGTGTGTTGCAGGACGTTTAGCCGCATCCCTGGCCTCCACCCACCACATGCCAAGAGCATCTCCTCTCTCCTCCCCAAGTCATGACAATCAAAATCGTCTTCAGGCACTGCCAGTGCCCCCCACAGCTGATTGAGAGTTGCTGGTTTGAGCTGCAGCTAGGCTAGGTACCTGGTAATGCACGTTTCCCCGATGGATTCCCAGGAAATGGCTAAATCCTGGACTCTCCCTCCTGCAGGCAGGGGTTCAGGAGAAGGATCTGTTCCGGGGGTGCCTACCTGCCGGGCTTTGTCAGCCTTCAAGGTTTCCATGTCGCTCTGCAGCTGCTCTTTCTCTCTGATCAGCTCCTCACTCAGGGTCTCCAAATCCTGGTTACTCTGCTTCTCCCTCTCCAGCTGGGTCTGTAACTTCTCGATCTGCAGACCCAAAAGACCCAGCCGGGCAACAGTTGGCTTCACGAAGTGAACTACGTTTTAAAATAAATCCAAAACTCATCAGCCCCCACAGAACACTTTAACGGGACTTTTCTCAGGGGCAAGTGTCCAGGCGTTGCTCTGAAGGGACCTCCCTGCCCCCTCTAGCCTCAGCTGCTAACCCACGACTTGCATCTCCAGCTCAGGGGCACCATCAGTCAGCCTCCTCCCAGCCCACCTCTCCTCACCCGCACTGCCATGTGCCCAAGTGCCTCCGGGCTCCCTGCTCCCATCTCAGGCCTTGTCCGCTTTCCCAAGGGTCAGACCACATGCCCGGGGCCACCACCACTGGATGTCCCACGGACTTCACCTGGTGACACACCTATTCGCCCAGCTGCTCAGAGGGGTCTTCCGCTATGTCCCTCCTTCCTCTTTCACCCTCCAGTAACTCTGTCCCCAAGTCCTGCCCTCTCTACCCATGCTGCTCTACCGCCACTGCCTGGCTAGGGCCGGGCCACCTTCCCTCTGGCCTGGACAACCATCCAATCACCTCCCTGACACCGAGCTCTTCTGCTGGGGTCACCCCGCCTGACCTTCCTAAAACACGAACTAGCTACTTCATCGTGTCTAACACCTGGATCAGGTGGTGAATCCTGACCCACTCAGTAGGTCCAGGGCAGGGCCTGAGATTGAGCTCCTAGGCGATGCCCATGCTGGTGTCTGCACTGCGAGGGCTTCCCTTCCCGCCAACGCTGCTCCCCTTCCCGCCAACGCCAAACCCCTCAGCGTGGGGGACTGGAGTTGGGAAAGAGGCATGACTCTGGTGTCACAGGGATAGAGTTCAGAGTCCAGTCCCTCCCTACTAATGACGTCACCACGAGCAAGTTTCTGTAACTGACGCAGGACCAGCAGCGAGCATCCTTGAGAGCTTCTGTCACTGTGTCGTGCTCGGCATACGCCTAACAGGCGGCGGGTACAGCGATGTTCACTGCCCCTCCCCGTGAGAGCTCCGGGCCCGGCCACCCACAGAGCTCCCGACTAGCTGGTCTGCAGTCTGACATGGTCCTAAATGATCCTGATGTACTGGCTTGGGATGGCTGTCCTGAAAAAATAGATTGCGAAGACCAGATGGCTCTCGAAGCTTTGAAAGATCTTGGACGTCGGGCCACGACCCCGAGATACCCAACGACCCCCATGAGCAGCAGGTCTGAGCCTGCTACAGTTCAGCCCATCTGGGCCGGGGCCTTGCGCGGAGAGGTTTCCAAAGCTCCCGGAAGGATCGCTGCTCTAAAGCAGACTCTGCGTACTTGTCCTTGGGTGAGGGGCACCCTGCCTTCCTGGCTCACAGATCTGGGAGCTCTCAAACCCTCATAGGAGGAAGCAGCAGGCAGGCTTCTTCCCCTACCAGCGGGGAGAGCTGGGCCGAGCTCATACTCCTACTGTCACATCACGTCAGCACCTCAACTCCCCCTGCCCCAACCCGGGGACCCCAGAACTGGGGAGCCCCACCCAGCTGGGGTCGACAGGAAAACACGCTATAACACGGCAAACACCTGAGTGGTTCTCAAAAGCAAGAACGTACTTCTAATCCTTCCTTATCTTTGCCCCACTTCCCGGCACAAGGCCTGGGACTTGGCAGGGCACCAGGGATCACCTCCGATGGTAAAGCCTACACCTGAGACAATGGCCTTGGGGAATAAAGGCAACCAAGTACTCAGGAGGACACTGGGCCCAGAGGCGCTCAGCGACTGGCCCGCGGCCTCGCAGTGAGGACGGGGCAGAGCTGCAGCACACCCCCTGTGGCCGACCCCCCAGTCCCCTCACTCACAGTCAGGGGGTCCTGCTGGCTTACCCCCAACCTTACCGTTAATAGCCTATCCCTGCTGCCCCTTCTCTCCCAGAGAAAGGAACATTATTCCAACCTCTGCATTTCTCGTTGCTGTTGCTTCTGGTCTAAAGATGTGATCTCCCCAGGTCCCACACCCAAGCCATCTCTCGCCTTTTCTGGCTCTTTTTGCCATGGAACCAGAGCCCATCCCTGAAGGACCTCGGTGCCCCTGGGGTGAACTCGCTGGGCTGAGATGTGGGCTAGCTACAGGCCTTCCAGCCCTGAGAGGTTTCCCGTCCTTCCTTCCCAAAGCACCTGGCTTGGGCTGCAGGTGCCACTCCGGGTCCCAGGGCATGTGGGTGCCAGGGGGCCTGCCTCTCAGCCCCAGGCTGCTCTTTCCTTCTAGTAACAGGCCCCCAGAGGGCTGCCCCCTTCCCCTGAAAATAAGGATTCTTAACTTCTTGACTTAAGGAGTAAACTCTTAGGACATCAATGCGGATTCACAGTCGCAGGAAGGAGGCGGGACCTGGGGGTTCACCGATTGACTGACGAGTGTCAGCTGGGGCCCAGACAGGCCACATGGCGGGGTGCCGAGGAGGGTGGGATGGCTGAGGCTGGAGGAGGGAAACTGGGGTAAGCTGAGATGGATCAGGGTCCAGTGAGCCCTCCAGCTGGGGCTGAGTGTCCACCCATCCAATGTTAGGGGGCACCGTCAGTGCTGGGCTCTGTGGAGAGAGAGCAAAACCACGGCTGCTGGGCCAGGACAGGTTTGGTCAGGCCGCGGGCAGACTGAGCAGGTTGGGAAGAGGCGCTCTGGTGGGCAGAGGGCCGCCTCCCAGGGATCCCGGCACCAGACACAGGACGGGCCTGGGAACTGTGGCACCTCCCTCCTGCCAGGGATTCTATGCCAACACATGCCTCCTAAGGACCGTGGCAGGAGAGGGCTGGTGTCCCACCAGGGAACTGACCCCGAGAGGAAGTAGGAGGGTGGGGCCTGAGAGACGGGGGCTGAGGAGTAATGCCGGGCAGGCAGCACCCACTGCCATCCTGTTTGTGCAGAGGAGGGGCCAGAGTGAACCACGAGGACGGGGAAAAGCGTGAGCGGTCATCTCAGAGGGCTGCTGGGAGCTGGGCCAGCGCTATTACATTGCGGGCTTTCTGCAGCAGACCCGTGAGGACCCACAGAGTCAACGTTTTTTGCGGTACGTGGGCCTCTCACTGTTGTGGCCTCTCCCGTCGTGGAGCACAGGCTCTAGACGTGCAGCCTCAGCGGCCAGGGCTCACGGGCCCAGCCGCTCCACGGCATGTGGGATCTTCCCAGACCGGGGCACGAACCCGCGTCCCCTGCATCGGCAGGCGGACTCTCAACCGCTGCGCCACCAGGGAAGCCCGGTTCTCATCTTTCTAAAGGCTGATTCTGTTCTATCTTGGCCAAGGTCGAACTGCCACTTATAAAGACATTTCCTGTGCTAGGGCTATGTGAATCTAAAAAACCTAAACTGCATAGCTGCCTTCCCCATGCTGTTCCACACTGAGAGACATCGCATGCGATGGGGTGGGGTTTTCTACTGTCCTACGGAAGCAGGACAAAATGCTTGTCGGCCGAAGTGCTGCATGGCACACAATGCTTCAAAGGGACAAGAAGAGCAAGTAATCAAGCCTGGGAGGTCCCATGAGGGGGCTCCAGAGACCAGTTCACAGGAGGGGCTGTCCCAAGCCTCACACAGACATAAGGGACCAGCACACAGCCAGGACCAGCGGAGCCCAGGTCTCTCCCTGCAGCCCGTGCCCCTCCCACTGCCCGTGCAGCAGTGAATGACACTGGCAGGACTCGTGGGCAGGTGGGACACCCGAAAGCACCCGGCCTGCATGGCGGTCAGCAAGCAACGGGGCTCGTGTCCTCTTCCTCAGCTGGACTCTGACAGCTGGTGTGCTCGGAGCCCACGATACAACTGCGCCATCGCAATGTGGCCTAGGTGCTCTGAGGCCCTCTGACCTGGAGTGACCAAGACCTGGAGGCGATCCCTAGCCTCTCAGCGGCCCCTTTCTGCACCTGAGACTGAATCCCCAGTGCAAGTGGCGGGGGGGGTCCTCCTAACTGTAGAAGGAAGACTGCTCTGTAAGCCTCTGTCTGTTCTCCCAGATGTCTGGGTTCTCCTGCGCTCCTGGGAAGACCCAGCAGGTGTCCTGAAAGGCAAATACCGTTCAGCCATCTCTGAGAGGAAGGAGTGAGCACTGATCCTGTTTTACCACCAGCAGTGCCCTAAAATGCCCATCAATGGTCCCTACTCCCCACACACATAGGTGTGACTTACATCATTGCCTCCTCTCCCCTATGACCCATCCTATGCGTTTTCACAGTCCACTGTTTTCTTTTCACTGAGCCCTTACCACGTGCCAGACTCCTTACGTACACTAGCTCATGGAGTCCACGCAACATGTGCTAGGTGCGAAGCCCACTAACCCCATTTCACAGATGAAGACAAGGAGGCACACGCAGGTCAAGTACTGTCCGAGACACACCCTCAAGGCAGTGCAGGCACAAGCCACGCTGCCTCTTGACTCCTCTCGCAACTGCTCTTGTTCTTCTATTCTTGTGTAATTAACTGTGGCTGCACTGGCTTCTGCTTTTCTCCCAGCAGTGCATCCTCGCCGACACCTGACTGCCCTGCCTGGCCACCGACTAGCCTCTACAGGGCAGACCGGGTTGGGGGAGGGGTGTCCACCCGCCTAGGCCGGGTTACCTTCTTGTTGAGCTGGTGATTCTCCTTCTCCAGCTCCCCGCACTTGAGGTTGCTCTCCTCCAGCGCCAGGGACGCGTCCCGCAGCCCCTGGACGGTGCTCTGGAGGCTCTGGTTCTCCTTCTCCAGCTTCAGGATGCGGCTAGAGGCGCACTCGTTCAGCTCAAACACAAACGACTTCCTGGAGGCTGAAGCACAAAGCTGAGTCAGGCCCAGGATCCAGGAGCCTCTGCTTCCAGCCATGAGCTGGGGCCATCGGGCCCCCATGCCCTAGGTTTGAGGGGGCTGGGAAGGGCTCCCATAGGTTGGTTGGGTGCTCCCCATTTCACATGCTGCCGTCGCTGTTAGTGCCTCAAAGTCCCTCAGGCAGTTTCGGTCCCTCTGCTGGCTCAGCTGGGCCCAGAGCTCAAGAGGAAAGCAGCTTACACTGAAGAAGCCAGTGCAAAAGTTAAGACTGTGTTAACTGCTGGGACCTGTTTCTAACCAAGCTGCTAACCAAGCTGACCGACTGTACAACTCAAGGATCTTAGAGCCTAATAGAGATGGCAAATAGGCGACATTTTCTGTGCCAGCTCTGAGACTAGTGGGAGTCTGGGTGGCTCAGCAGGAGGGGCACGGTAATCGACTAGTTATGTCTGCCACTGGTGGCAGAAGGCTCTGTGGGCACGTATGCCCAGTACTTGCCATCCCTGAATAAGGTCCTTTGGACAGTGATTTCATTTTTTAATTTCACAATTACATTGACAAAAATATGAGATAGTACATGTAAACTGCTTTAAAAATTCTAAGTGCGATGAAAATATAAGCTAAAGATAGAAAAAGGGAGATTATCTACTCTGCTTTCTTTAAAGAGCTCGAATACAAATGGAGAAGGGGGGCATAGACCTGAGAGTCAGAAATGGGAGTTCGTAGCTCCTTCCTGCCACCAGCAGGTGCATGACTTTAGGTAAGTCATGGGGCTTTTTCAGGAGGAGAAAGGAACGTGTACGAAAGTCCTTGAAAGAAGGGGTTGGTGTTGTTCCGTCCCCACCTGTCCCATCAGTGCCACGGACTCAGCTCTGGGAGCCTTATGACACTGTTAAGAGGGCTGCACCCCGACCTGCTTCTTACTCATCACCCCAGGGGCAGGGGTACATACAGGACGATGGCTTCCGTAGTGAGCACATCAAGCTAGAAACAAGGGTGTGTGTGTTCAGATCCTCTGGGCGATCGTAAGGACTGAGAGGCACGTGCCACCCGCTTTGAGTTCTCATCTTGCACCCAGGATAGCAGTTCAGACCCAACAAGCCCGAACGTCCTCAAGACCCCAAGCAACAACGGGCAGTGAAGCAGTGGAGGTGGAGAGAGTGCCCGCGGCTCTGACCCAGGCCCAGCACTGATGCACGCAAGCACACATGCTTGCAACATATGAAACTACGCTACAAATGAAACAAACCTCAACTAAAACTCAGCTAATTCTCAGCCTGGGATCACCGGGACAGTACCTTGGCAGCATTCATGAAAAAAGGACATTTTCTAATTGGGGTGAAATATACTTAACATAAAATTTACCATTTTAAAGTGTACAGTCCTGTGGCATTAGCTATATTCCCATTGTTGTGCAACCATCACCACCATCCACCTCCAGACTTCTTCATCATCCCAAACGGAAACTCTGTACTCGTGGGGACTAATTCCTAAGGTCCTACAAGTTAAACAACAGCACTGACCACGAGCCTCCTTTCTTCTTCCGTAAAAGCCAGTGCTTCAAAGACTATTACTATGACATAACAGCTTACTACTGAGTGCTACGCTCTTTAGCGCCCCAAGCAACCAGAGCGATGGGATGTATTTCATTAAGACCTTGGCAACAAGAACAGCTGTCCCTTATTGTTGGCCGTGGGCCAGGCATGGCATCGTGTTTCACTGTCTCCTCCTATGAGGCAGCTTCATTACCCCCATTTTGCAGATAAGGAAACTGAGGTCTGAAAGACATCACCCAGCTAACCTCCAGTGGAGGAGCCAAGAATTTAAGCCAGGTCTTTCTGAATCAAGAAGGCAGCACACCACACATGCAAAAGTATATTCAGGCTCTGCCTGCATCACGCCTTCATTCAAGTCAATGTTCATCAGCTCCCAGCTAAGCACCAGGAGTTGGGAACACCAAGAATAAATCATGCTCACTGACCTGAAAGGGCCCACAGACTATACCGAGTAGTCATCTAAAGGGGTGAGGCTTTCTGACCCCACAGGTCACCCTAGTTTCTAACAGAAATACTCTCATTTGGTCTGGGACTGTCCCAGGAGGCCTGCACCACTTCTCCGCTCTGCCAGGGGGCAGTGGTCCTCCCCGACGGACCTGTACTCCTCCCAGAGCCGGGAATCAGGGTGACCCCCCCCCCTCAGCCCCCAGCACAGGGTGCGGGCACCGAAGCACAGATACGACTAACTTCCCTCAGAGATGAGCAGTTTAATAAGCTGATTTTTTTGTCTGGAACTGATGGGACCCCTCGAAGAGAAGACGTTTCCAGCTATGCTCAACGACCTTGCCATTAATTGAGGGGGTGTTTATCAGAACTGAAAAAGCAGCCCCCAAACCAGCCAAAAGCCCTACCTCGCTCTGTCCAGCTCTAACTAAACAATAACTCGCACTATCAGGGACATGTGTGCTATTTCTGAACACAGGAACTGGCTTATTGTTTGCTGGGCGCCGAAGCTTCCTGCTGCGGTGCTGACTGCTGCCCCACCCACTTTCCCCTGGCCGACACCCCATCTGTCTGCGCAGGGGCAGCGGTGCAAGCACAGGAGGGAAAAGAAGAGGCCTGGGTCCTGTGAGAAGCAGCCTCTTAGCAGCTCCCACCCAGAGAGACAGAGAACAGACTGCATCCGTCTTGCCCAATTATGCAAATGAATGGAGGAAATAATGCCCAAGGTACATTTCTAGTGGGGATTAGTGACCACTGGGGACGTCTCCTGCCATCCAGAGCTTTCAGCCGTCCACAGACAGGCCTATGATGCCCTCCGGTGTCAGCGTGCTGTAATCTGGAAGCTCCTGGGACCGTCCATATGGGAACTGGGAAACCTGGTAACACTTGATTTGTGTTTCGTGTCCTGACATCAAGGCTGCCAGACCCCTCCTGTTCTCCTCGGGGAGAAGGGTAATGAAACAGTTCCAAATGGCACTTGAAGGAAATCCTACTTACTTGGGGTGAATGGATGGCCTGACATGGAAGATATAGAGCTGAGGGCTCTGCTCCTTGGATGAGGAAGCGGACTCAGCCAGGCTGGCTCCCAGGCACCGGGCGCTACCTACCGTCCGACAGGTCTGCATTCTTGGACAGCTGCTCCAGCTCCCAGCCGAGGTGGGCGGATTCATTCATGCTCTGCTTCTGGGCAATCTCGAGGACCATGTTTTCTTCCAGCAGCTCCTCTATTCGCTTCTTATCCGTGTCCCGGTCCTAGCGCAGGAAGAAGGACGGAGTGAGAACGTGGCCGGTGGGGGGGGGACCCTCTGGACAGGCCCCGGCCCCCGTGCATTCACCCTCATTCCCCGAGGATGAATGGACCCCAGGCACCCGCTCACTTCCCCGCACAGAAACGAGTCCAACACGGGGCCCGGCTGTGAGAGTTACAGCCACTGAAAGACACCTTGACTGGCAACGGAAGTGATAAGAGAGCCGAGGTCTCTAACTGAATGCTGTCTGAACTAAGTGACTTATGGCCCAGGGCTTCAGAGCAAGTACCATGGTGACAGGTGGCTTCGAGGCTCTAGGGAACCTAACATGCCTTGAGAAGCCTGTAAAGAAACTCACAAATCACAGCTCAGCCCACACCGTAAAAGCCAGCAGAGACCCTTCTTGCAGAAGAGACACACGTTAGCTCATCTGTACAGAGGAGCAACCCAGAGGTACCGTCCTACCCGTCTGTAGGCATTCAGTGGTGCCCACCTGAGCCCGCTGAGCTGAGCGAGCTACTGTCTGCAGTCAGCGAGTCACTGTGTCGGCAGTGGCACCAAACCCAGTGACGGAGAAGCCAGAGAGGGGCGCAGCACAAACCCGAAACCTCCCCAATCTGTTTAGACAGATCTGAGCGACAACAGCCTGCAATACCAATTCCAGGTCGTGAAGCTTTGATTTCAGCTGCAGGTTCTCTTTCTCCAGCTCGTGCACTTTATCACCCCGGGCTCGAGCGGCAGTCAGCTGTTCCTCCAGCATGGCCTTGGTTTCAATTAAAATGATATTATCTTCTCTCAGCTCCTGGGCAGCAAAAAAAAGACATGAGCACCATCAGATAAAGACACCTGGTTCAGGACGACAGGGCTCCGAGACCAGAACAAACAATCCAGGGATAAGGCTGCAGCTGCGAGAGTTTTGTCTCCACTTTTGAGCACCTCCACCTTTTTCATCGGGTCAGGCCAAATGGACTTTCTCGACTGAAAGAAAATATTTAAATCCGGGAAGGTAACTTTTCCTATGCCGGCCACAGTGCAAAGGCACGCGACATCTGTAACCTGGTCTGGTCGGACAAGTGGACTCCACTGACAGATCCGGGACCTCGCTGAGCCTCCATTTCCTTAACAAGGAAGGGGTGGGGCTAAGAGTCTGTCCCAGGTTCAAGGACTGAGTCTAGCTAATCCTCTCAATTCAACACTCATTCCACTGATCAGCGTCTTGGGGAAAAACAGCTATTCAAACAAGCTTTCATTCAATGCACAGCTCGTATCTAAACATTTTACATACATACTCTTGGAAAAACAACAGTTCTCAGTGATGTCCTAGAAACAGGGAGTCTTTAAGACTGTGAACCCCATAAATAAGTCCCGAGGCCTCCTGTGTGCCCGGCACATGCTGGGTGTGGAATATGATAGCTGTTCCCTTGCAGGGTCCCTCACAGGCAAGGGGTCCAAGGAACTCTTGGTCCTGTGCATGCAGCCCAGCACACACAAGGGATTCCGATCTTTCACCTCATCTCTGCTCCCCACCCCCCACCCCCCACCGGTTAAGGGGCTTCTCGGTTTCTCCTCTCCCCAGAGTCCTTCCAGCACCACTCAGCATCTCTGGGGGACTGAGATTCCCCTGAATGCCTTCAGCTGGTGAACATGCACACAGGGGAACGTGTCTGTTTCTCCCGGTGGGCAGTGTCCTAAGGCTTGCCCCGCTTTTGGGTTCTACCAGCTGGGAGCTGGGCGGGGAGCTCTGCTTATCCACCACCCGTTCATTCGCCCTGCAAAGGCCAGAATCCAAGATACCTGGTAGAGGGAAAACCGCAAGCCTTCCGGTCAGCGGACATAGTTCTGATCAAAGCCCGGCAGCCGTAAAAGGTATAATCACTGAAATTCTAAATTCCCTGGGTGCCCTCTCTCTGCTGGAGATGACGTCCGCTATGTGGCTGGCCCTGCACTAGGCACTCCCTGTCCCTGCCCCACTCACTCTTCACAATGGCCCTTGGGGGAGGTAGGAACAGTGCCTTCCTACGGAGGAAGAGGCTGATTTGGGTAAATTAAGGAATAAGCCCAAAGTCACAAAGCCAGCAAGGGGTGAAGCTGGGACTCGAAGCTGGGCCAGAGAGTTCCAGACCTGTGTTCTCTCCACCGCCCTCAAGCTGCCTGCAACCCATCCTCAAGGGGCTCGTGTGGATAAGAGGCCCAGACTATCAGTAACAGTGTGAGCCACAGCAAACAGAGGGGTTTCAAGCAGGAAGAAGACCTGGTCCCCCCTCTCTGGCAACCGTCCCATCCCCACTGTTCTCACCTGGCATTCCAACAGGTCTACACACCAGCACTCCCAGCCCTGAGCTCTCACAGCACAGGCCACCCCTTCATCCTCATGACCAACTCCTATTCAACCTCCAAAGCCCAGCCTGAGTTGGCCCCTCTGAGAAGTGGTGGCAGATTCTCTCTGTCCCACCTGCTGAGTCAGGTACTTGGGCTCCCAGAGCACCCTGGGTATGCTGTGAGGCAATGGTGAGCTGGCCTGTCCTTCTCCCCCAGACTGTGAACTCCTGGGGGCAGGATATTCCACTTCTCTTGCGGGCCTCACGGAAGTGTTCAATGAACACCTGTCAGCTGAATCATGCCGTGAGGGGGAATCACAGGTGGCATGCGAGGCGGGCCTTGAAGGCCTCAGAGATTTCCAACAGGCAGGGACAGACAAGGGTGACCAGGAGCAGAATACAGCACTGGGTAGGATGACTTCTAACCATCAGTACTATTCATAAACATCTCAATTTTCTGGTGGTATCAACTTCCACCATATATTAGGCAACAGAAATAACCAGCCTTGCACACCTCACTGCCTCAGAAGCGAGAAGCCAGATCTGCAAGAAAGTGAGCCCAAGCTCCCGCAGCAAGCCCAGGGCTCGGCCCCCAGGGAGACGCCCGCCTCCTTGCCTCTGGGCAGCTGCCCAAGGCCAGCCCGCCGCTGAGGACCTGATCCCAACTGAATCAGGTGGCTACTTAAAGGCCTGACCCAGCCCGGCAAACAGCTGAGGGGCCACGTTCAGGAAATCACAGGCCAGGCCTGACGGCTGGTCCCCAAATGGCTGGAGAGCTGCCCCTGCTCGTCTACGTGATGACCAGGAGCAGTGACTGGGAAAGTGGGCCGATGGCTCCGGTCCCCCGCCAGGCACGTGCGCTACCAGCCGTGGCGCCTGAAGCAAACGCATGTCTCTCAACCACCGATCCCTCGTCCTCTGCTGGGCACGAAAACAGGGCTGAGGTGGGGATCAGAGGCGATAACGCACGTGAAGTAGTCCGTGCATGGGGCCCGAGGCCCAGTAATCAGGTCAGCTGCCGTTATCACCATCCTGTCACGCCCCCCCCACCCCCCACCCCGTGAGACACTGTTCAGGGCAGCACTCACTGAGCGTCACCAAGCGACAGGCTAACAAAAGCACCAAACTCCAGGAGGTGGGATAGAACCAAAGAAACAGTGGGCTCCTGCCCACTGCACTTGGGACCACAGCACCCAAGCCCCTCGCTAACCTCCGTCTGGTTCCGCTGCAGCCCCTTAAGCTTCATAGAGCACCAGCCTGCTTTTACATTTCTGATTCGAGGAGCGTGGTGGACTGAACCATAAACCAAGCATCAGGTCTGCCCTGCTCTAACTTCTCCTTCTACTGAATTTTATCAAAACTCCTTAAAAGTCATTAGGAAACACAGAGTCCCAAGTGGGAAAAGAGGTCTCCCTGCTCAAGGTGATCTTGGTTCCCTGCATTTCAACATTCTCGGTCTACAATGTGATGCCCAGGTGCGGACATGAGCTGCCGGAGGCCGGGCGTCCCTCTAGCCCCCATGGCGTCTGAGGCAGTGGCCGCCGTCACCCGCTCCCCCAGCTCCCCTCCTGTCTGCGTGACCCCACCCCTTTTATTTCCTCCTTCCTTGGCAAGGCTGGGGTCCCAGAGGTGGAGAGAGGCATTTCAACGCCACCTTGGTCCACCTCTTCGCCAACTGCGATGCTGGGCAAGTTATTAATTTCTTCTCAGTTTTGTTATCTGAAAAAAGGAGAGGACCTAGACGCTGGCTACTCAACCTCACCAGGCCACCAGGAGACTTAAATGTGATGATACGGTTTGAGCTTAGCACAGTTAGTTCCTGGTGTGTGGGAAAAGCTGCATAAACACACAGTTATTGCTGCTCATTTAAAACCTCACTGCACCTACTGTGGGCCAGATCATGGGTCTGTAAAGGGCCAGAGAGGAAATATTTCTGGCTTCTCGGGTCCTAAGTCTGTCACGACTACTCAGCTGTGCAGGCACAGTTCAAAAGCAGCCATGGGCTGTGTGAATGAGCAGGTGTAGCTGTTTTCTCTCTTACTCCTCTTCCTCTTCCTCTTTCTCTGCTATGTGAGGACACAACAAGAAAGCAACCATCTGCAAGCCAAGAAGAGAGCTCTCACCAGAGCCCAACCACCCTGGCACCTAGACCCCAGACTTCCAGCCTCTAGAACTTACATGGGCCTCTCACTGCCGTGGCCTCTCCCGCTGCGGAGCACAGGCTCCGGACACTCAGGGCAAGTGGCCGTGGCTCACGGGCCCAGCCGCTCCGTGGCATGTGGGATCTTCCCGGACCGGGGCACGAACCCGTGTCCCCTGCATCGGCAGGCGGACTCTCAACCACTGCGCCACCAGGGAATCCCTGAATGTGGATCTTGATGTTTGAATATGTTTTAACCTTGCACGATGTCTATACTAACAATGTGTGGGTTGTTTAATAAATATATTTTTTTAAAAAGCTGATGGTGGGTCAGACACCGCCCCGGGACTGATGGTAGTTTGGCCATCTCTGAGCTGGACAATGTGGGCACCAAGGCACTCAGACTCAAGGTCAGGAAGGCACAGATCCTGTCTTCAAGGAGCTCCCGGTGTGGGTGGGAAACGGGATGCATCATTACGACACCACGTGATGAGTCTGCCTGGGGGTAAGAAGGGGCCTAAAGGAATGGGGGGCGGGGCTGGGGATGCAGCCAGCAGAGTGTGGCCTGCCCACCCCTCACCGGCCCTCCCTGTGTCGGGGAGATGCGCTGGGCCGAGGGGCCTCAGGGGGCACCAGCGGACCTGAAGGGGACTCGGTTTGGCCGGAGCAGAGAGTTCCACGGGGACCAGAGTGGGTGTCAGAAGAAGGGGTGGAGTGTAGACTTTATCCCAAGAGCAACGGGGAGATGCCTGAGGGGCTCTTAGAAAGGCCACTCTGGCAGCGGCCCAGGCGATGTGAACGAGAAGAGGCGGGGGCAGAACGGCCAACTCAGATGCTTGCGGAGGGCATTCTGGAATAAAGATAACGTCATTCCTGCGCAGGCACTGGAATAATGTGGACAAGCAACCATGGAGAAGGCCGGCCGGGCACTGGGACTCACTCTCCCAACATCCGCCTCGGCCAGGGACAGGCTGGGAGGTGGGGAAATGGGCTCTGGAAGATGGACAGCACCTGGGGCTGCGGGAGCGGGTGGAGAAGAAAGAAGACTCAAGGCCGAGCCGGCTCTGGCTTGAGTACCTGCCTTGGTGGATGGTGAGTCCAGTCCAGAGACAGTATGGGTGGGTTGGAGGGAGGGAGGGACACTGGATTTGGACACACTGACCTTGAGACAGACTGAGGTCTGGAGCGCGGGAGAAGCCCAGTCCAGAGATGAAGATTTGGGACCTGTTAGTCTGTACGTGCCAGCTAAAGAAGGGGCAGGAGGCAGAGAAGACATCATGGAGAAAGGCCAGATGGTAGACGCAGAGCAAGGTGACCACCACCCGCATGGGCCCAAGAAGATGAAGTTCGGGACTCAGGAAAGCCAGGTGAGTGAGGGGCGGAGGGTGGTGGTGTCCGAGCCCACAGAGAGGGTGGGCGAGGGAGGCTGGGAAGTGCCCACTGGACTGGCACAGGAGTCGTGGACCCTGATTCTCAAGCATGGTTTCAGGCGAGCAGAGGGAGAGGCAGACCTGGAGGACTGGGTTAGAAGGTGAGGCAATGAAGGACACAGCTGGTGCTCTCTCCTTTCAGACAGGCTCGGAGAGGGACCGGGGTAGCTCGAGAGGGTCGGGGGAGAGTGGGAAGGGTTTGATTTTCTTTTTAATTAAAGGTGAGATTATCCTGAGGATCCTAAGCATGGGACTCAAGTCAACAGACGCCTCTGGAGCACCTCCCCCTGCTGGAGACGGCAGAGATGTAGTTTCCGACTTCACGGACTGCACTCTGTGGGGAGAGCTGCTGGAACCCCAGAGCGCGGGCGAGCGACCCTGCCTGGGGTCAGAGGGGCTCGGCCAGGGTGGAAGTCGAGCTGCGGCCCCATTCCCCAGGTCCAGCCAGATGGGCAGGGCAGACCAAACCGTAGCCCATCTCCCCTCCTGAACCTGGGCACTGCGGGGGGATATCGTAAGAATGTGATGTGTGTGTGCACCGCACCCCAGGACTGACCATTAACCCAGCTCCTGACTGCCTTGCCAACAACCCAGCAATCACTGCGTGGATTGGTTCCAGGGGCCCCCATCTCTGTGGAGAGCAGCTCGCTAGCATAAGCTCATTGGAAACGTGCTCCTGTGTCACGAGACGCCAGGGCACGAGGGTCTCAGAGACGCCCAGACCACTCCTCCTTTCACAGATGGGGACAAGACTTGCCCAACACCCACCAAGTTGGTGTGGCAGCTAGGGCCGTGCCCTGCTACATCTCTGCATCTTAGACTACTGTTTCTTTCAGAGCCAGCACAGACCAGGAAGCTGTAACTCCCAGAGAGGAGCAGAGACAGGCCCACCTTATCTTTACCCAGGACGCACACGGCACCAACGCACCTGTCCTCAGTGTTGGGAATTTCAGACAATAACACAACATGGGACAACAGGAATCTCCCAGGTAACCTTTCTGCCTTTGTCCTCCTCCCACACGGCCCTCTGGACAGCAACCCCCGTGCCCTGACAGCAGTGAGGTGCGACCATGCTTTGCAAAAGCAAGTCAAGGACCACTCTGTGCATCCACCCCACACAGTCCCCCTGTACCTAGGGGTGCCCACGCCGCTCTCCTCGCCTTGCTGTTTTAATCCTTATGTAAACTAGATTAGGACCCACATGAAAGCCACCAGAAGTTTAAAAACAAAACATGGAAATTTGTGTTCCATATTATTCTAACCAAAATTAACCTCACCCTCGCCCTGAATCCCCGTCCTTTACTTTTCCTCCCACATGGCACTAATGCATTCTTCCTTCTGTGACAGGCAGCTGTTTCTCAGCGGTGAGACTGGACAGGCTCCGGGGGACAGCACATGCGCT
>NW_020185338.1:1427441-1456720 GCF_003031525.2 Neophocaena asiaeorientalis asiaeorientalis | reverse complement strand
GTCCCCTGCATCGGCAGGGGGGGGCGTCCCCCCCCCCCCCCCCCGGGAGGAAGAGGAGCACCCCTGCATGGCGGCTGTCCACAGCCGTGAATGAGCTCGAGAGCACGGCCGTGCTCCTCTCTCTGCCCTACTGCCCGTCACACCTAACACTGGCTTGTTCCAGAAGAGACAAAAACTCATGCTTCTTCCCCGGGTAGTCGGGTAGGACCCAGGCCCTGCCCTCAGGGCTGTAGGTCCACACACAGCCTCTGGCTAAGCAGGGCGGATGGCACGTCTGCAGGTGGTTTGCAAGGACAATGCACTGACTCCAATGTGCCACTAACATTCCTCAGGGAACAAACACTCCTTAAGTAGGTCTGAGGAACTCACGGGCCCTGGAGCACAGCCTTCCCCATCCCACCTCCGCCCAGCCCAGGAGCCCCAGGGCCCGTCTACAGCGGGGGCAGGAGTTGGGGGGGAGCATGTCAGGGCCAAACAGCTGTCCCCACGCACGCCTGCCAGCGGCTCGGCAGGAGGCCTTGAGCAGGGAGAGGGCAACAAGCAGGGTCCCCGCGACCTGCGTTCAACCCCTTCAAAAGCCACCTAGGTGGCGAGAAGAGACTTGCGGGTCATTTCTTACCGTCAAACAGGCCACTCAGTACGTCCTGACATCCCGATCTCACCCCGCTCATTAAACCCATCTCCAAACCCCAAGACTGGCAACGGGGGCAAAACACCTCATTTCTCAGAAAGGAGAGTCCAGGAACCTGCAGCTGATGCGAGGCAGTCAGGATTGGTGGGCAAAGCATCAGTGACCCCACCTGGATCCTGGCCTCTGTGCCCCCTTCAGCCCCGACACTCTCCCCGGCATTCACCCGGAGGCTGGGCGCGTACCTCCATGCGGGCCTTGTAGAAGTCCACGTCGTGCAGCTTCTCCCTGCAGCGCACCAGCTCCATCTCTAGCCTCTCCACACGGTTCGCCTTCTCCCTCAGGGCATCGAGCTCGTCGCGATAGGCACGAGCAGACCGGGCATCAGCCGCCAGCTGGATGTTCTGGGAGACAGGCAGAGACAGGGGAGCCTAGCTTAGGGCGCCCCCCTGGGGAGGGAAGAGGGGGCCAAGTCTCTGAAGCGCAGCGTTTCCAGGACATCTCGGTGGCCGAGGGGCTCCACGTGCAGGCCACCGCGTGGGGTCCCCGCTCGCTGTCACTAAGAAACAGTCACCCCCTCGGCCGTTCTCAGGACAACCGGCTCTCGGGCAGTGTTACTTTGAGCGGGAAGGAAACAGAAGCCTTTGCTGGAAGCTCCCCCTGCTGCATGCCCGAACCCCTGGGCCACAGCTACCGGGGAGTACCAGCCCCGCCCCACCCTGTCCCCTCGACACACGCGGACACACAGACAGGCCTCCCCGCTCACCTCCTGCTTGACTTTCTGCAGCTCCAGCACGAGCTGATCTACCTCATGCCTGGTGTCCACAAGCTGCTCTGTCTTCTCCTCCCTGGGGGCGATTCGGAGCGAGTGTGGTGAAGGGGCCTGCCCGCCACCCTGCAAGCCCCCAGCAGGAAAAGGAAAGGGAACTGCACTTCTGGGGGTGAGGAGGGGAACGGCACGTGGGGCTTGCAGAAACGTTCCTGACTCAAAGTCTCTTCCATTTTTAACTTTTCAATGCCCACCCTCAAACTGCATCCATTGGGCCGCGGGTTTCCCTCTGGGGGTACAGAGAGGTAAGGAGACCCCGGCTGCAGTGACAACACTTCACTGCCAGGCAGGCAGCAGGGCCCACTGGTGCCGAGGTGGAGGCGGGCAGCTGCCGAGGTGATGGGCAAAGTGGCATATTCACCAGCTGCAGGCAATGGGGACGGCTCCCCAGACGGGGGCCAGCCACATCCTCCCTCCAGCCAAAAACCATACCAGTGGGTGGTCGTCTAAGCCCAGACCCTGGGAGAACCCCTCCTGGCGCAGGCCCGGGAAGGGTCGCCGATGGCGCTCAGGGCGGAGCCCAGCTAACTCTATAGGGCCCAAGTCAGAGCTCTCCTGTTCGCTGCACCACACGTGCTAGAAACGGGTGTTTGTGACACACAGTGCAAGAGCAGAACAAACAGCCCAGCCGACCGGAGGACTCACAGCTCCTGCCTGACGCGGCGCAGCCTGGCCTTGGTGTCCGCCAGCTCCACGGCCAGGTGCTGCTTGTCCTCGCTGGAGAGGCTGCTGGTGGGGCTCGGGGTGGACTCGGCGCTGGAGGACTTGAGGGGGCTGGGCGGGTGCTGGGCCTGGAGGTAGTCCCGCTCCTGGGTGAGGTCCACGATCAGCTGCAGCGGGGCGGGCGGGGGAAGGGAAGGAGCGCTTGCACCTGAACTTGGGGCACAGTGGTCAGCGGACCAGAAGAAAGTGAGAGGCGTCGGCCGAGACTGAGAAACCAGGAGGCAGCAGGAGCAACGGGATGTCAAAAGGAGCACGTGAACGAGGAAGGTCTCCGAGCTCCACGTTCGATGAACAACTAAATGCCTTCCCACGGGGCTCTCGGAGGCGACCGCTGGCTGCAGGGAAAGTGCCCGGCTCCCACCGCCACCAGAAACCAGAGAGACAGGACCAGGGGGCAGCAGGCTTGAGACGAAGAGTCAGGACGAGGAGGGTGGCCGCGTGGCCAGGGCCCAGGCGTCCCTCCCAGACCTGCCAGTCCAGCACCCACCCGCAGACGCACCTCCGTGCACTCGTCCCTCTCATCGATGAGCCGCCTGAGGTGGAAGACCATGTTCCTCGACAGGGCCTCTAGCTCCTCCGGGGCCACGTCTGGGAGCTCCAACCACTGCAGGTCGAACACATTCTCCTGGTTGTGGGTCACCTGCGGGCACAGGTCAGGCGCTGCAGAGATGGGCAGGGCACGGCCGGGGGTTCTGGGAGCTCCCCGACCCCGCAGCCAGGGGGTGGGGTCACAGCTGACTCGGTCCCCTGACGTCATTCACCCTCATTGACAGATCTTCCGTGGAGAGCAGGGGGCTCCTCAAGTGAGTGCAGACGCCCCTCAGCCAAGTTCCACTAGCACAGGTCAGGCCGGGTGTTAAGTCAGTCTCAACACCGGCTCCAAGAGGACACGGATTTTTTTAATACCACAGGGCTCTCCTTATAATATAGTATTTCCCTAAAAATATACTGCCCTCAGATATGCTTACTGAAGCATCAATGTACAACACAAAGAAGGTTAAGTCCTAGGGATGCCACGGGTGCAAAGAGGGACTATGTGTTAAAAAAAGATAGAATCTAATGAGAATATGGCAAATGTTAAAAATCTTATGTTGGAATGTTGGGTGCGTAACGATCTTACATTACTTTTGGGGAAATATTTCATCGTCGAAACCGATTTTCAGGTAAGCCTGTATCTCATCCCCACAGGCCACAGAAGACCTCCTGGATCTTCCCTTTTCATCAGATGTGAGCGGAGGCCCACGGCTACGTCTACACTGGGCAGCCTCTGCAACGACTCTGCCGACCTGACCTTCTCAACCCGACACCCCCAGACCAGCCAGAAGATCAAATTTTGAGTCCCCATCCTTCCAGTGTGGGAAGGTGAGTATTAGCACACTCAAACCTCAACAGGGGAAAACGAAAAGAAACCAGGGATATCCCCTCCAAGAGGCACACCAAAAAAAGCTCTTAAGTTTTTCAGAGCAGTATGTGGAGAGAGAGAATAGTTTAAAAACAAAGAAACAAAGACAGGGCCCTTCAGTTTCTCAAAAGACACCTGCTTTCTTACCGCTCCTCCCTTACGAAGAAAAGCTGGGATTCAGTAAATCTCCAAGAATTAGGAGAAATCTCACCCCATTGTACAGGGCACCCTAAAGGCCCGGAACTGGGGTTGAGAGGCCGGGTTCCAGGCCTGCTCCATACCAGTGTTTGGGAAAGGTCTATGGAAAGGGGGTCCAGGGGTGCAACCACAGCTGCACATCAGTAACTCAAGGAGCTTGTAATTAAAGGCTTATGGTCCTGCTCCCAATTCTGACTCAATGGATCTCCCGTGGGGCCCGGGCACCTGGATGTTTAAGAAGCACCCAGCTGGGCTTCCCTGGTGGCGCAGTGGTTAAGAGTCCGCCTGCCAATGCAGGGGACACGGGTTCGTGCCCCGGTTCAGGAAGATCCCACATGCCGTTCCCCAAAAAAAAAAAAAAAAAAAAAAAAGCACCCAACTAATTCTGAAGTCCTGTTCCCACAGCCAGTCACCGAACTTGATAATCTCACAGGGCTTCTTTTTTGGGTGCATGCTTTTTTTAAAAAAAAATATCCTGCTGGCTGAACAGGGAAGGGGAGACAGCGAGTAGCAAAGACCTAGCCAGTCTCGAGGACCTAGTCCTCAGATACATCTTCAAAACACACGGACACACGAGGAAAGTTAAAAGGCAGAATGGCACTTAGGCTAACAGGTCGCTGACACGAATGGTTGAGAATATTTCCTACAAGCCTGACGGGCTTTGCTGGACCCTCTACCTGCCATACGCTGCATCCGCCTCCTGCTTCAAATCCTGACTGAGTCTGCAACCCACAGTGCCCTAGCCGGCTGCGGAAGCCCAGCAGGCTGTCCCCAGAGCCGGCGTGGGGAGCTCTGTGTTCCGCTGCCTCTGCCAGTTACACACCTGCTCCTACGTGCTCCTGCTCATGTCTTTTTCATGCATTTATCTCATCTGTCCAATTAGGTGGAAGGCTGAACCATACCTCCTAAGATGATTAAAACGTACAAGGCTTCTTTTGGAGGAGGGTGGGGTGGAGGTCAGGGAACTAACTTTCAGGCGGGGGTGCTTGGTTTCCAGGGCAACTACCCCTTCAGTTGATACCACCTCTGCCAAAGTCAACGGGCGGAGCGGCTGCCCTTAGTGCGGAGCTCTCCTGACCCCACCCAAGGGGCCGAGTCTCCGGATACAGCCCTTCTGGGACTCGCTGGTTTTTAACTTCCCAAGGGGTGGCAGCTGTTTCTCTGCCACGTCACTGACAGAAGCAGTGAATCTCTCTCTCCAAGGATCAACCATTTGAAGCAGGGTGACATTTGCCAGAATACATTTTCAGGGACTGTAAATCAAATTCTGAGCCTAAACCACTTGACAGCTCTTAAAAATAGTCTGAGTCCATATTAGGCAAGAAGAAGAGGCAAAAGAAGACTTGATTGAAGTCTCTGAAAAAGTTTTTTTCATTTTAGCCGCCACTTTATTTTAGCTTGCTAACAGCCACCTTTCCAAATCGAATCAATTTGCCTGTAGTGTCTGAAACCTAAAATTAGCAAAATCATTAATGGGTGATGTGCTCTTTAGACTTTTCACTGGTGGAGAGGGCCTGCCTGCTGGGTGCCATGGGAGCAATGGTCCACGGCTAAGCCCCACAAAGCTCCCCACCTACCTCCTGTATATGGGCCACGATCCCGGCCTGTGTCTCAATGTCCAGCTGTTTGATTCTTTCGATAAATTCCTCTTTCCTCTCACACTGTGGAGGGTTACAAGTGTTAATGAAAGTGTTTTACAAGGGCAACCTGGGGCCGCCAGAGCCACAGAAATAGTTTCAAAAGGAGACACCTACCCCACCCCTGGGTTTTTCTTCTATAATCAAGAGTGCTCTGCCCTCCTACCAGCCTAGACACAGACAAGCTTTCCAGGGGATTCTTAAACAAGTAAAGATCAAGAACAGCTGGTTTAGGGCAGCACTTGGTAAACTTCATCTGTAAAGGGCCAGATGGTAAAAAAAATATATATCTTAGACTGGACAGGCCATGGGTCTCAGCTCTGCCAGTGTAGTGTGAAAGCAGCCACAGGTAATACGTAAAGGAATGAGCATGGCTGTGTCCCCCTAAAACTTTATTTAGAAAAATAGGTGGCAGGTCAAATTTGGCCCACAGATTGTGTGCTGATCCTTGCTCTAGATGTTCCTACACTGGGGACAATTTGCTAATGGCACCCAGCCCCAGGGATCCCCACCTGGCCTCTTGCCCAAGGTGCTAGAAATGGTTGCCGCCTAAGTCGGTGTCACGTCTCTCGCAGGAACCCTGCGACCTTCCATCCTATTGGGCTGAAAGCAGCTTCACTCCTACCTCAGCGAACGGGGTGTTTTATCCCCACAAACCCAAACCTAAGAGCCCTCCTCTCTGCCCCCTGCCCAATCCCTACCTGAACAGCACAGCCCAGCACCAACAGCAGCACCTTCTTAATCTCCTCCATACTCTTCCCTAAATCAAAAGAGCAACATAGTTAATTACGCTCAACTGTTTGTAAAATTTCACTAGTGATATATACATATCTGCTGCAGGGGGAAAAAAAAAATCAAATAAGCTAAAAAAAACCCTCTCTACCCAGTGATATGCACTTAAGGTGTACACACTCCATCTGTTTTCTCCATATGGGTTTGTTTTTTTCTTAAACCAAATGAGAATGCTGTTCATAACTATTTGTGGCCCTTTTCCATTCACATAGATCATAAAATCTTTCCACGATAATTAATGAACACAAGCATCGCTTTTTAGAGTGTGTGGTAAGCAAAGTACAATGGATGAGAACAGTCCCCACAGGAAAATACTCAATCGATTCTGAAATAAGAATGGACACAAACTTGCCCTTCCGTCCTGCAAAATCTCAAACAGATGAAGAGTAAAGTGAACCTCCATGCTCATCACCCGCTTCACGTTACCAGCATTTTGCACGTTTATTCCATCTCCTCCTCACCGCCACCGCCTTTGTTTCTCAATGTCTGGCTGGAGCATCCCCCAAAGCAAGTCCCAGACACGACACACACATCATTTTTGATGGTCTCATACTTACTCTGTACAAAGGCCACAAACAAATTCAACCACTCCCTTTCCAGAGATCCGATTTTTCAATATTTTAATCTAAACGATGCTACAAAAAACATCTTACAGCTAATTCTTTATGGATATCCTGACTCCCGCCTTCAGGATAAACTCATCTTTCAAGCTTTTCCTACTTCCAAACTGCCCTGCAGAAAGGCTCTGCCATTTTTCTCTCTCACAACCAATATACCGTAAGGCCCACTTCCCCATGCCCAGACCAACACGGCTTTACTACTCCTCAGCTTTGCCAATCAGGCCAAAAAATCGTATTTCATCATTTTACACTGTGTCTTTTCCATTATGCTTGAGGCCAAATGCGTCTTCATCTGTTTATCAGTTTCAGTCACTTAAATAAACAGAGTCAGGATACAGGAGCTCCAGACCTGAGTTGGTCACCAGGAGGCCTGTGACCAGAACAAGCCGTACTCTGTTTCCCAGTCTCAGTTTCCACATCTGTGAAAGGGAGGCAGCTGGCCTGGGTGACGTGCAGGGTGCCTTTCGGGTGAGAAGCTCTACGGTTTTCTGCCCTTTTCATAATATCCTGTTCTCTTTGGGGGAGAAGGGACATGCTAGGAAAAGCATTGTTTTCCGGAAAGGCTTACCAACACCCACTCACATTGTGCTAAAATGGTCCAAGGCATCATCCAGGACACCCGGGATGAAGAAAACCAAACTCATGTCCAAGAACCAGTGCTGTGGTTCACTTCGGGTCCTTGGGTGTCAGGCGTGTATGGAGTAACATGTGAGTTCATCCTAATATCTCTCACCTGAGAAATACCTAAAAACAGCTTTTCCTGAGATGACGTTATTATGGTCGAGTCTCAGAACTGGGGGCTTGGCATCGCCCTTCCCACCGCCTAGTCTGAAGGTGGGTGGGACGGGCTGGGGGGCTGGACAAAAGGGTCCCTGCAGAGCATTCAGATTCCACACTCTTAAGAGTCAATCGGGTCTGGTGTTGCACATCAACCCATGATGATCAAACCTTCTCTTTGCTAATAAGCATAGAACTTGATCAATGTTTGAAACGGAAAAATTCTCAAAGACTTTAATGGATTTTTTTTTCCCACCTGAGGCCTTTTATTTGGCCCAAGAGGCTCTAATCCATAGACATAAATACGTGTAACACCACAATGACTCACTTCTCTATTACGGCTGAGGTGGTGATCAGTCACGGTTTTAGTTCTGATAAAAAGAAAAGGACATGCCCACCAGAGTATTAAAAACTCCAATCAGTCTCACCAAAATCTTCCCCTGGCCACGGTGCTCATGCCAGCCCACGTGGCTGTCCTCACCTCTGTCCCTTCACAGTCAGTCCCCAGATGACTGGCAAGGGACCCTCGTAAGCCCTTTGGTGGATATAACAAGTACAGACCCCTCCCAGCCGTCACCAGGCTCCTCGTCTGCAGTGATTCACCTTTCATAGGCCGTGTACCTGGTGCTGTAGCCAGCAGAGCTGACACACAAGAAGAAAGCATTTTAAAGGCCTTGGATCAGCTCAAACAGAGGTCAGAGTTCACAAAGAATCTTTACGTACTCTTCCCAGCAAAGGCCCCACAGGACCTAATTATATCATACTTTGGATAACTTGAGCAACTCTGATGATCCACTCTCCCAGCCTACAGCAGATGAAAACGGCAAATTAAAAGTGGAAAGGAGCACAAGAAAGGCCCCCTGTGAGCAGCGAGGGCATAAGCCGGTCATGTGATAGCAAGGAAGAGACGAGAAACCCTGCGCACATACACGAGGGCTTAAAACTACAGTCTGAGGCTGTTCAGTGAAAGAATGAAGGGCTCTGCTCCCTCAGCATCCTGTAGCTATACACAATAACAAGCGTGAGTCATTCCTTCATCCCTTCATTCATTCATTTACACCCATCAGAGAGCGAGAAAAAACTAAATCTGATCTAGAGCACTGTTGGAAAAGTATGGAATTCCAGTTTGCTGGGTTTTGTAACAGAAGGGGAAAAAGGATTTTAAAAGTAGAGAATTCATTTCAGAAAAATGTTCAGGGAATAATTATTTAAAATAAGCGTCTTGGTGGTGAACAGGGCACTAGGAAATTCACCTCTGCCTTCATTCACGTGAAGCAGCGCTGTGCTCACCAAGCTAAGTGAATAAAAACATTTGCTATAACAAATGTATCCTGTGCTTTTTACCCCTACACAAATTCCTAGCAAACTTAGAAAAGGAGACAGAGAGAGAGAGAGAGAGAGAGAGAGAGAGAGAGAGAGAGAGAAGCAGAAGTTCCCTCATTGCTCATGGAAAGCTGATGCCCAATTTCTCTCAGGATTTCTACTATTTTTAAAATCTACCAGATTGTGGGTTTTGAATAGTTCGAAAACACATCATAAGACTCTCTACCGGGTCCTCGCCGGCAAGGATGGCTCAGTGACACAGTTACACAGGCAAAGAAGAAACAACCCTACAGGCAGCTCCCTCCCAAGCACCTACTAGGTGCTGGGTACTTTCTGAGAACATACCCATAATCAACACAGTCCTCTGAGCTCAGACCAAGAAAACCAGCAACTTCTATAGGAACCCAGAGGAAGGACTAGTTTGCAGTAAGGATGAGTCAAGGCTTCCTAAAGGAAATGACTTCTGAGCTGAGACCCCAGGATGAGGAGAGATCTGGGGGCTCTTCAGGCACAGGGAATAGCATATGCAAAGGCCTAGACACAAGAGAATATGGTGCTTGTCAAATTATAAACGCTTTGTGCTTCAGCTTATTAAAGTAGGTTTTCATGAGAAATGGGAGGCAGGGTAGGAAGCAACGTGGATTTCTGTACCTGGTGAGTCACAAGCAACCAATGGATGGGGGGAGGGCCGAACACATCAGACACCCTTTGCACCTACCCACAACCCCAGGGGGAATCCCATGACAGCCTGAGCTAATGGTCGAGTCTAAGAAAAATCTTACTTACTTACTTTACTACCTGCTTCCTGGAGTCCTGACACAGAGAAACTCACTCCAGCCTTTCTTAGCATAAATGGAACGCATATAGGCTGACCCAAATTACACATAAAGCTACAGGTGTTTGTAGCAATCAGCTTCCAAAACAGAAGGGAAACTGATACCGCACGTGTGACAAAGGTGGACCTGGGCATAGAAATATAGTGGGGCAATTAAAGTACACCAGCCTCTAAAATGTGGAGACTGAATCAGATCAGGATTGGAAAATTTCCTGACTTTCTGATCTTGAGTCTGTGGCAGACATAACTAGTCAATCATAACACTTTCTTACCGAGCCTGGAAGGAGGCCTCAGAATCCTTCTGAACACAGCACTGCCTGATGTAGCCACTGCCTGACACGCGATGAAAGCTGGCCCATGAAACAAAACCCAGCTTCCATGCCTGGTACACAATCAGTGGGGTCCTTTTGGCTCTACTCTTTGATTCTCTAAGACACAGTCATTTGAACGTTCATACATTCTCTGGATACGGAAAATCAATCTTGTGTATAAGTGACCACTGGGGTGTCAAGGTGGGGATTTAGACAAAGGAAGGCAAACAGCCCTTTCCAGGAGGACCACAACCCCAGAGGCCCTCGGTCCGTGAGTCGCCAGCCAGGGTGAGGGTTTAACCCTCTCAGCCTGGAAGGACTGACCCACTGGAGTTAATCCTGCCCTCCACAAGTGCCCTTCACGTCTACGGACCATTACAGCACTTTCATATAACATGCTATCATTTGACTTAATCCCCAAAGGCCAGTATTAGCTCCATGTTACAAACAAGAGGAGGCTCAGACAAGCTGAGCCACAGAACTGAGATTTGCTCACCACCTGCTCTCGCCTAACTCGCTACCATCCCCCTCCCTGAAACTGCCATTGTTTATTTACATTTCCTTCCGAGCAGGGCTCTCTCTGGTTTAGCTTCTGATCCCAATGCCACAGTGCAGGTCTTTAGCCAGTGTCTGCTGATTGAGTGACTGATGGTAACTGTTAGCATCATGTCCCAGGGAGAAAAGAACATTTTCAGTTTCCAATCTTGTTAGGATGGAGATATACGTGTGTGTGTGTGTGTGTGTGTGTGTGTGTGTGTGTGTGTGTGTGCGCGCCCGTATTTTTTTTTCTTAATAATTCTACATTCTGCTCTCCTCTGACTTATGTGCTGGAGTCAACCACTCACTGTGCTTTCCCTGGTTTCTTAGTTAAAAACCAGTCATTTCATAAGGATGATTGATTATGGGGCTGGCTGATTTGAAAATAGCACTGCACTGAACGTGACCCTGTTCCTCCTCAATGCATAATGACATCTCAAGACTCACCCACAAGGGCACAGTTCTATGGGCCCTCCTGGGGGCTCTGCTTACACTGAGAAAAGCTGTTATTATTTTAACACGGTTACCTTGGGTTCCATGAGGAACAGTGTGTACGGTAATTCCTTGCGGGTGGGCACTTAGGGACCCTCTGTAATACCCGTCGCAGGTCATGGGATGGGAGGCAAGCACCTCTACATACCACCTCACAGCCTGGAGAGCGACTCCTAGGAAACCCTCACTTAGATTTCTTACACCTAGAACGTTACACGTGTGACCCCCACCAGGCACTCCCCCATTTATTAGTCATTCAGCAAACGTTTTTCACATGTGGACTTCGCAGGCTCGAAGTCACATGTCCGTTTGAAATGATGTGGGTGGCTCCAGAGCGTACCCTGACCCAGGGCCCCGTTATCGCACTGTCTCTCCTTCTCACCCCCTACAGTCTGCCCCCACCCGCAGGGATCCATCACACCATCCTGTGTGGGTAACAAGAACCTCTGCCCAGATGCCACAAGGCAGCCACTCCCAGAGAGCAACTTCAACAGCCACGTCAAGCCCCTCAGACAGCGCCATCATCAAAACTGCCTCCTTAGTCCAGCCTGCCTAGGCCACAGAAGCTGAGAACTACTAATGCATTCCCTAGCACCAAACGACTAAAGATCAGAAAAGGAGCAGCAACCACAAGAATGCAGCTTGCGACCCAGAGTCTCCACCGGCTGGAGGTGAGACGGTGGCAGAGGCAGGAGGTGATCTGAGAAAGGGTCCCTCCCACGCACCAGGCAGAAAATGCAAAGCCCCAATATTATCGGTGAACATAGAGACCTTTGACAAATAACAGCTCATCCCTCCTCCTCGAGCAGCCACGGCCACAGAGAGCAGTCCCGCTGGACGCCATGCACGGTCATGCAGCTGGGGAGCCCCCTCTCTGTGTACAGCCCATCACTAGGAGGTGACCAAACAAAGTCTGGTCTCCAGGCAGGTCCCGCGGCTGCTCCGAAGGCTGGCATCTGGCCGTGCTCTAACGATCGCTGTGCTTGCTGCTAACCAAGCTTTTCACGTTCCTAGAAGAGCCAAGTGCTGGCATTCAGCTCAAGGGCCCGGCAACCCCCTGCGCTCTACAGGGACCAGAGAATTCATTTCTCAATCCAGCAGGCAGCACAGAAGCAAAGGAGCAGGCCGCAAGCCATGCCACATGAAATCGCGTGTGGGTGCTTTTCTGAACGTGCTCTCTCCAGGAGAAAACAGGAAGCACGAAGAGGATCGAATGCCTAGCGAGATTAGCTTTTCTTTATTTACTTACTTCTTCCCTCCTCATTTAAAGGACCTAAGGTTTCTGCAAACACAAAAGTTTTATACATATATATAAACAAGACCAGAATTCAGGAGAAATGAAAAAATAGCTTAGGGTTGGGAAAAAGAACTCAAGAATCACTCATTAACACCTAACGGCAGACCCTCAACCCACCATGTCACTTGGCAAGCAGGGCACTGGGGCGGGCAGAGCCGCAGGAAGGTGGCAGGGGAGGGAAGGCAGCCCGCCCGCTTTCTAAAAGAACAATCTCAGCGGCAGGAAGACCGTTTGTAATAAACCAGGTTTGGAGCCCTCTCTCCGGTCGCCAGGGTTGGAGGTGAGCCAGCCCCTGGGTGCACTGGCCCTCAGGGGTTCCAGCTTGTCATCAAAAGGCAGAGCGGTGCAGTGAGGGAAGGTTTCCGTGGGAACCGAAAAGCACTTCAAGGACGCCCTTGATAGGAGAGCAAGTAAATCCTAGAGGGTTAAATATTAAATTCCAAGGAGTTTCAGGAGTTCCGTTTCCCTCTGGCCTTTGAAACCTAAACTTCAGCTGTGACAGAGACTTCCTCCCTGTGCCCTGAGCTTACTCCTCCTCATGGGACTGTCAGCACACTTCCACTCCTCTGAACTTGTCACACCTGGACACCTCCCTCTGCTGCTGTCGAGGGTTCTTTGAGGCCCTGCCACATACAGCCTCCTCCAGGAAGTCCTCCTGACCTGCCCAGGCAGAACTGATTGCCCGCCTTGCACTCTGGGAAGCATGCTCGCACCGCTTCTCGCCCTGGAACAGGCTAGTCATGGACACTTTCCTCCCCTCCTGCCCCAACGCAGACTGGGGGCTCCTTGAACAGAGACAGCCTATTTGTCTCCATGGCCATTGCACCCATGGTGGGCATCTGACAGAGAAAGCTGGAGGGGGGCTCGGGCTGAGCTCCTCTGTGAGGAGAAGCGATGCAAGCGCGTTCCCGTCTTCTATTTGGGAGGGTCAGAAACTGGCCTTCTGGTTTCTTTGGTCAGAGCAGCAGGAGAACAGAGGTTTGCAAGAGCTGTGAAGGAACGACATTTACAGAATCCGGGGACACAGAATCTCAGACTCCTCAAGGTGCTTTCTCTGTCCCTGCAAGCCCCTTCTGTAACCATCACGAGAGAAAAAACTGAGGACGAGGACCAGATCACCGAACAGCAATTAATGGGAGGCTATCCTCAAAGGTTCCAGCTGTATTCACAGACAGGACCCTGTAGGCTGCGAATACGGGATCAGCCCCTCCTTGGACCCAGGAATCTTGCCTGGCATTTAGAACTCAAGACACACCAGGCAGAATAATGACAGTGGCTGGTCCTCCGGCTTGGAACCAGTGGCTGACTGTCCACATATATAACCATCTGCGTAACTTATGGTAATAAATACATCTTTTACCTATGGGACCACCATGCTGTGTGCCTCTGAATGAGTTCCCTCCCCTCTCTGGGCTGGGTTTCTACACCTACATGGCTCCACCCTTTCCTTTCTAAACAGCTTAGGAGTGGTCAGCAATTCACAAGTCTGAAAACCACAACTGCACTTAGATACAAACCTTGGAAGAAAGAACAGTGCTCTCTTCCAGCATGATTGCACTATGATTCATTGCAGAAATTAATTTGCTAACACCCTGGCTTCCTGTCAGACAAATCTAGTCTGTTTCGTGTGTGTGGCACAGTGACAAGCCTGGCTGCTGAGAAACCAGAGCCTGAAGTTCTGGCCCACGCCTTCCCTCATTTTACAGATGCCGTGGACACTGTGATCTCTTGGTTCTCATGTAGAATACGCTCTTCGATAAGCCATGTAAATATGTTTAATGGACGCACAGCTGGCGAGATGGGGGTGCAGGCCGTTTTCAGTGCATCATTACTGGCCTAGGGCAGCCACACACATGGTGTTGGGCAGAGGTCGACTCTCACTTGACCCTGACCGCTGACACTTGACCGCTGTACCTGTGAGAGCGTGTGGTTAACATCCGTAAGGATCACTAGCTTGATGGAAGAGGGAAGTGGGGACAGGAGACGGAAACGACAAAGTGGGTCTCCAGCGCTTATGCTCTATTTATTCGACACCTACTACATGCCAGGCACTACTCTAGACACTTAGAAGACACTGGCAACAACAACAAAAACCCCCAAGATTCCTGCCCTTGTGACAGATTACATCCTAGAGGGGGGGAAATAAGCAGCGCAACAGACATGGAAAAATAAGTAAATGAGAGAGTACACTGGAGGGCGTTAAGGGTTATGAAGAAAGGGAAGGCAGAGCAGGGTAAAAGCACTGGGAGCCCTGAGGACGAGGGAGGGACGCAGCTGCAAACAGGGAGGTCATCAGGATGGGCTGCACCGAGAAGGTGATATGCAAGCAAAGACTGGAAGGATCTGTTCCTGTGAGTATCTGGGAAAAGCATTCCAGGCAGAGGGAACAGCCAGTGCACAGCACAGGGAGAAAAGGGACATAATCTAACTTTCTACGAGGACCGGCTGCTGTGTTGAGAACAGACAGCAACAGACGGCACGGGGCAAAGGTAGAGAGGCAGGCAGACAGAAGGCCACTCCGGTGCTAGCCAGGAGGATGGTGGTGGCTGGAACCGGTGGGCAGCGGGGCAGGAGGAGAGAAGAGCTCAGCTGTTTGGAAATTAAAGCCAGGGCACTGCTTGAGGAATGGGGGTGGGGTAGGAGAGAAGGATACATTTTGGCCAACTGGAAACAAGACAAAGGACACCCTACAACATCCAGTCCTGGGGGTCCACACACGGCCCAGCCACCGGGGAAGGCTTTTCTGCTACACGCCACTGTACGTGAGGGAGGGTTAGAGCAGGGTCCTGCAGGACCCCAGGTCAGGCTCCAAGAAGCAGCATCTACAGTAACGAGGCGCTGGACAGATGCTTCCCCGCGGACGGGTATCCAGGGAGATGATTATAAAATCACGCACAATCAGAGAGGAAATCCAGAGGTCATTCGAGGTACAAACAGGAAATAAGAGAACTGGAGGGATTGGGGGCCAGGAGGGCAGACGCTGAGGATGGAGTTTTAAAGTACGTGAAGTGTTTTCCCACATTCACTAAACCGTCCTTGAATCCCATCCAGGGTAGGAAAAAAGAGAACATCTTTTTGTCTGATGGGTGCAGAAGGACAGACATACAGAAAAATCTTCTAATAGTATTAGTCATGACAGCTTCCTTTTTTAGGTCAGAGCAAGGGGGATAAATGCTTGGTGTCTTGGGATCGTTGAGAGAGAGAGAGAGAGAGAGAGAGAGAGAGAGAGAGAGAGAGAGAGAGAGAGAGAGAGGGAGTGAGTGTGTGTGTGTGTGTGTGTGTGTGTGTGTTTTTGGACTAGATGTTCTGCTGGGATCTGTCCTGCCCCTGCCCTGGCTCCACTGAGGTGCATTTACCAAAAACAAAAAATAACCAAAAACTGAAATGTTATAAATAACAGTACAGTGTCAACATCTGCCAAAAAGAGCACAGACATGCTCCTGAGCCATGTGGCAGAATTCGTAAAAAAAGCCGCCCGGCAAGAAAGAAATCAACGTTGTTCTCTATTTTAAAAGAAACCCCAAATGCTTCATGCATCTATTTTTAAAATTTAAAACAGAAAACACTATTCCACAAATATGTCTCTGGCACTCATGTTTGCGTCTTCTCGCTGGTGCACCTCTCCTGCCGACCTCCTCTGCTCTCGGAGCCCCTCGACACTCCTGTCAAAACCTACCCATGCGTGCGCCCAGCTCTCATCCCTCCAGCCCTGACTTCAGGGGAGGCAGCCCCTCCCCTCTCAGCAGAGCCCGCAGAAGCTGCTGTCAGTCAAGCCCTGCCTGCCAGGGGCCTTCTAAGCTTGCTGCAGCCGTTGGGATTCTCGTCCTTAACTTTCCCAGGGCTCCCCATCTCATCAATCCAACTTCTCCATCAGAACTGGGGCCAGAACCTCTTCAATTGACGTGCACTGATTCTATATGGTGCTGGGGACCAGAGGGCAGGCAATTCACCTGTCAGCTTAAAAGCGGCTTCCCCACAGTGTTCTAAAACCGGATTGTTGGGGAAGGTTGCACAACTCTGTCCATTTATGAAAAGAATCACTAAATTGTATACTTAAAATAGGTGAATTTCATGGTATGCAAATTATACATTAATAAAGCTATTAAAAAATCAGCATCCACATCTCTGCAGGTGTGTCTGTCCAGCGCCAGACCCGAGGTGCGACCTGGGTTCCTTGCATGTGGACAGTCTCTTGGCCCCATGTGGTTCAAAGGGGCTAGAACAGAGACTCAGCTAGGGGGAGGGCTGGAGCCAGGGTTCTGGCGAGTGGAGGTGCCTGCCGGTCAGCGGCACCGAAGATGAACAGGAGGTCAAGGAACCCCCTTCCTTTGGCTCCCGTAGCGAAAAGGGAAGTGGGGCCCAGGAGGACCGCCTCCACGAACAAAGTGATTAAATGCTCAGCTGCCCTCGACCCGGTGGCCCCAGAAGCTGCTGCTCTCAGGGCCAGGGCTCCTCTATGAGAAATGTCCTCGATGGGTCACTTGGTATACTTCTCCTTTGCTCTCCAGCCAACTGAGCTCACGTGGACAGGAGTAAGGACAGCCAGATTCCAGGGAGAGCAGGGCGGGGAGGGACCGACAGAGGGAAGCTTCAGTTCCTTCTGCAAAAGTCTCTAATGTGTGGGATCCTTCCTGCATTCCTTGACTCCACACCTAGCCCAGGAGGCTAACAAGGTCTCCACGGGAACCAGGGAAGTTCCAGTCAGCGAGCACATCTGTCCCTGGGGCCTGCAAGCTTTCATCCATGAGCCATGGGTCCAGATGAACGCACACAAATGTGGAGGGGAGGAAATCTATCACCCTATTTAACCAACCCAGTGTGTTAACTATCAGGGATGAACTAAGCCCTGGCTCTCTGGAAGGTGTCCAGGAGGGCATTTCAGTCTTTCAAAGTCACACCGAGTGTCCGAGACTAGGACTTAGAACCTTGCCCACTCGGGCCTCAGAGACCAGAGGGAGACGTGAAAACAGACACACGACAGGATGTCCCGGTGAGATCTACCATGGGGGGAATAAAGCAGCACAGGATCCCAGCGGAAGGGACATTAGCTCCCTCCAAAGATTCTTTCCTGCCAATAGAGACCACACCCCATGATGGTGTGAGGAGAGACCCCTGGGGGTCCACCATACAACTCGGGGCCCTAAGCCCGAGGCCTCGCCTGCCTCTGTGCTCCAATCCCAGGGGTCAGAGGATATATTCTTAAGGAAGAAATGTGCTCTTGGCGTGATGCCTCAGGGCAATAAACCCACCCGTTACGATCACACCCGAATGATCACGTGCTTTCACTGTGCTGGCTCCAAGCTGGCAGCCAGAGCTCTGCCTCTGACAGCTGCCCAGGGCTGATGGCACTGCCCAGGCTCTACGGGGGGTGGGGGGGTGTGTGTCGGGGGGTGGCTTTCACTCACCAGACAGCGGGTCTTTGCCAATCATCAAGACATTGGGCAAATTCATTACGATCAGCTGCTGGAGAACTTCCTACAGAAACAAAGGGGAAAGGATACCATTAAGCACAGAAAACAGAATAAAGACTGATTAAGACAATTACAGTTTACCAAGTTGCTGGATGCGTGTGCCAGCCATTAAACAGTAACTATGAAAACACCATATAACAGAAAGGAATAGTTAAGATACCAGTAAGCGAAAAGTCAAAAAAGCTAATTATGCTTCCGCCTTGATTATTACCAAATAAAAATTAGGTCTGCGTGTGTACAGAGACTTTGGGAAAAAGAAGATATATCAGATGCTAGATTAGCAGGATCAGGAGTTTCTTTTTAAAAGATGTCTTTATTTTTACGGTATGCTTTGCTTGTGCAATTAAAAAATACAGAATAAAGATTAAAGGGATGCTACTGCGTCTTTACAAGCTGACGATTTGGGATCCTAGCTTTCAGCAGGTCTTTGGTACAGGCTGTAAGTGAGACTTCTCTCTTTTCAGCAGTGACTTCCCTGGGGGAGGGATAAATCACAGCTACTCTGTGCCCGTCAGAGAGGGGACACACGGGAAGTGAGCCGCCTTCTGCCCTCACACCAAGGGCCTCTGAAAGAAGGCCCAGGCACCAGCCATTGGCCATGTCCCCTTGGGGTAGGGATGGCTAACAAAGTTCTCCTTGGAGTGTGCCGACCCACCACTCATGCTTCCCAGAGCAATTCTCAGGGCACATTGGTCTTCCCTGCCCAGATGTGCCTTGCTTTTCACAAATCGGAAGATAAAAAAAATCTAATTTTACAGAAGACAAGCAAGGTAGTAGGATTCCTAAGTATTCTTGGTCTTACAAAAGTGGTCAAGAAACTCCTGACCAACAAAGCTCCTCTTATGCCTTAAAAAAAAATGTTTCCGGGCTTCCCTAGTGGCACAGTGGTTGAGAGTCCGCCTGCCGATGCAGGGGACACGGGTTCGTGCCCCGGTCCGGGAAGATCCCACATGCCGCGGAGCGGCTGGGCCCATGAGCCATGGCCGCTGAGCCTGCGCGTCCGGAGCACCGCAACGGGAGAGGCCACAACAGTGAGAGGCTCGCGTACCACAAAAATTAAATAAATAAATAAATAAATAAATAAATAAAATGTTTCTATTGAGACACGACTTTTTTTTCAGCAGTCGCTCTACTGATGACGTGATGAACCTCTGTACTCAGTACACTGCCAACCAGCACTGATGAAGAAAAAGGGGACAATTAACACGACCGGCTAATCCCACAGGGCCCAGCTGGACACCTCAGAGCTCTCTGAATGGTGGCCTAGGCAAGCACGCCTGGAAAGGCCAACACCTTCACAGAATGTACAAAATGATTTGAGCCACTCTCCTTATTATCTTTCCGTGGCTCCTGCCACACCAGAAATTGAGGGGAGGGGATGCTAAACCAGGAGGAGTACCCCACTCCCAAACACACGGGCCCCTCTGCACTCAGTGTTGGAGGATGTCTTTCTTTACTATCTGAGGTCACGTGTCACCTCACCAGAGATGGCCAATGTTTTCTCAAACAAGTCTCAGTGCTGGACAGAGTCTGAGCTGCGTTACAGCCTCAGCTCTCCTTCAGGGCTTGGAAAAGTCAACGCGGAAAAAACTGTTTCTCAATTGAATGAGCTCACCAAAGGATTCCACAGTCCCTCCCTGGGGGCAAAACACACACTGTGAGTAAAATCAGGTAAATCCACTTCTAGCAAAAGGAAGGACTCCAAACCAGATGGGTCCATCCTGTCATGGAGTCCCTATCCAGCCTCAACACTAAACTCAAGTGCTCAGCCCAACTTCTAGAAGATTTCCTTCTTATCACTGTCCAACCAGCTACAGTCCCCTTTGAAGTCTTGGCTGGTTTCCTCTGCCACGGTCCAACTGTCTGGAGTGCCAGCCCTATTTATCAGGGTGCTTGAAGAAGGGTACACACGTTTATGAAGGAGATACAGAATGAGAAATCATCTTGAAGGTCTCTGCGTTGCAATAATGCAAAGTGGTATTTTTATGCTTATGATTACCTAAGCAAAAGACTGCTGGAAACACTGCTAGAAAATATTGCTGGAAAATCCATGTATTCTCCTTCCAAAACTGGATGGTTAATTTTGTCTAATCAGTATTTTCTAATTTTCCCACAAGAAATATGTATCACTTGCACAATGAAGAAGTAATGTTTTATTAACAATGTTTCCATGATGTGTTCCTCTCAAAACATCATGGGCCTCCCAAAAGTTAATCCAAAATTTGGGGGCCAAAGATACCCCCAAGACCTTAACTGCTCCCCCCAAAGGACCACCAATCACATTTCCAGCAAAAACAGGCTCAGAGGTTTGAGTACCAAGGTCAGAGCTGGCCAGCAGAAATACAGGAAACACATTAATTTCAAATGTTCTCAGGAGTCACCTTAAAAAAGTAAAAAGAAACGAGTGACAACATACAAATAATATGCTTTAATGAAACCAACATTTCCAAAATATTGTTTCACCACACAACCAACATAAAACCATGAAAGAGACACTTCACGTTCTTTTTTCACACTCAGTCTTTGAAACTCAGTGTGTAGTTTACACTCACAGCACATCGCAATTCAGATGCTAAACTGTCACTGGAAACACGATCTGAATAAGCAGAGTCGCAAACCGAAGTTGTTCCAAACACACTTAAAAAGTTTCCAGTAACTGAATCCAGCATCAGCTTTCAAACCTAAACAAACTAGAAATTCACTTCTTCAGTGACACTAGCCACGTCTGGAGGCCCTGCCAGCCACATGTGACATGCTAGTGGCTGCCGTGTTCTGCAACACTGGTGACGAGGGGATTCCCCGAGGAAAGCTGAGCAAATGCGTCCCCTCAGGGCGGCGGGGCCTCCAGGGCGACGGGCCAGGCCCTCCCGCTACGTGAGAAGGCTGCTGACGAGGGGCCCCTCCTGCCTGGTACTCAGAACAGAAAGCCACTGTGGAGACCGCAGCTGACACACGGGCGGGCTCGGTGGGCACTGGTCACACCCCGGCCGGCTGCGGGAGTGGGGACACGGAGCGAGGACAGAGAGCACAGGCCCCAAGGTGTGCTCTGTGTAGCCCCCAAATGTGCCAACAAGCCTTCCTGGTGCCACCCGGGCCTTTGCAAAGGCAGAAACAAAGCACACTGTCACATCCCGAGGCCAGGACGAGGGATAAGGGCACACACGAGCCTTGCGGCCTCTTGTCTCATCCCACCCTTGCGGCCTGATGGCAAGAGGGAAGAGTCAGGCTTGGGGTGCAGCCCTGCCAGAGACCCCTGCCTCCACAGAGAACTGGCCTGCGGAGAGGCAGGAGCAGGGCAGGGGGTGGGTTTAAGCACCGAGATCCAGAGCAGATTTTGTACCCCCGTTCCCTCTCCTCTGTGCACCTGCTTTAGGTGTGTTCTGAGGTCCTAGTATAAGATGCTGGGGAAACCCCAGATTCTCCTTTTCCTAAACGCAACTGCACTACCTGCATGCTGGAGGGACCTCACTGCTAACCACTTGAAACCAACTAAAAGAAAAGTCACAAAAGTAGGTCAGAGCAGGGTGGTGGTACTTGGATTCTCATGTAGCAAGGGGGTCGGGGCTAGAAAGCTCTTTGTAAGTACAAGGGGAAAGAACCCACCTGACCCCAGCCAGGCTGCAAATCTAAAAGTTAGGATCTTATCGACTCTGAAGTTCCTCCCAGGGCTGTCCTGACACAAACAAGGCCCTACACCTCGGGGAGGGATGGGACGGGCAGGACACTCCAGGAAGCGTCTGGCACCGCAGCTGGGGCTCCCAGGGGCTGCATCTGGTTTCGCACACAGTGTCAATAAGCCCAGAGACTCAGACCACCCTCAGATTGACAGCTTCCTGATCTGGACCCTCCAGAGGCAACCTGGGGGGACACGGGGAGTGCCAAGGGGCCGTCTTGAGGCCGTGGCACTGGCTCCCAGGGGTCACAGGTGGAGAGAAGTTCTCAGAACAGAACCAGGAAGCCGAGTGGAAGGAAGACACTCCCTTCCTATTAGAATCCTCTCATGACAAGTACAAACGTACCCAGTGGGGAAAATCCAGGACACGGGAGGGGGTGCCCCAGTCCAGGCTTCACAGGTGACAGAGCTCTGCTAGTGGCAGGAAGGATGATGCAGGAGCGGGAGAGCAGATTTCAGAGGCACCAGGCCACGCGCAGAACTCACACATGATTACAACTAAGCAAGTGGCCTTGGTGGTGGCAGGACCTCCCAGCCCCCCGAGAGTAAACGAGACCAGCACCCAGGCATGTGGCTTCACTGAACCCACTACACCAAACGCTCGTCCCAGCTGGTGAGCAGGGATCCCCACATGTCAAAACCCAATATGGGGCCCAGGCTGTGATTCCCAGCTGGCTCCGGGAGTCACCTGGGCCTTCGTCATCCCTCCTGTCACCAGCCTTCACACAGGCCAGCGCTCCAGCCTAAATGTTCCTTCCCTCCCAAACTCCCTCAAACCTCACTCCTCCCAAGGAAGCTTCGAGGTTTCCCGAGCGCCTCCACGTTATGTGCAGGTGGTGCTAAGTCTTGAGATAACAAGATCTGGGGGATCCGTCACTGCCCTCTGGAGGTGGGGCTCTGGGAGAGGCAGGGGGACAGGGGGAGGGAAGGCAGAGGCTGGGGGCCGCACAGAGGGAGCTGCGAGGGACCCCAGCACAAGCCTGGATGCCTCACTCCACCTGGTCTGTCCCTTGGGCCAGAGGTGACCTGCGGTTCCCGGGGCTTGCAGGTGAAGCTCATTTTCTGCGTGTCGCCCAGTTGCCTCCATCAAATTGTTCAGTCCCTGTGGGAGATGGGCCTCCTAATTCCTTTCACGCCAGTCTCTATCCAGGACTTATAAATAGAGCACCCACGGAGCCATGGCAGTGAATGTCCTGGAAGCCCTCAGGTAAGCCGTGCTTTCTCCAGGACCTCCTCCCTTGGTTGGAACAGGAGGACTCAGCTCCGGCCCCCCCAAAACTGACCCCCTCAACTTACCTCTGAGAATAAGTGTGTGTACCCCAAACTCCTAGCAAGCTATCTACTTCACCACAAAACTGTCAACAGCAGAATATTAAATGGAGGCTCTAAAACAACCACCTTCAAAATACAAATCCAAGTATGACCGGGTGTGTATAAGGGAGTGGCACTTGAGTACTTGTGCTGCAAACTGCGCTGGGGACTGGTTAGATAATGGAAGGTACGGCCGCGATGCTGGGTAGGAAGAGGGCAAAGAATGCTGAAATGAATAAAAGGATGCCTAACTGAATGTAGAAAATTAAAGATATGCTAAAAAAGAAGAAACCCTCAAAGGAAATATACTAAAATGACAGAACTCTCTCTCTTTTTTTTTTTTTTTTTGCAGTACACGGGCCTCTCACTGTTGTGGCCTCTCCCGTTGCGGAGCACAGGCTCCGGACACGTAGGCTCAGCGGCCATGGCTCACAGGCCTAGCCGCTCCGCGGCACGTGGGATCTTCCCGGACCGGGGCACGAACCTGTGTCCCCTGCATCGGCAGGCGGACTCTCAACCACTGCGCCACCAGGGAAGCCCCAGAACTCTCTTTATTAGAGTGATCAGGACAAGAGCAAGCTTTCCCAACATTTAAAAAAGATTCTGTAATGTGGTTCTAACACCTTAAATTATTTTAACCCTGTGGCATGGCTTCCCCCAAAGAATGTCAGCAGCATCTATTTACTAGATATTGAACCGTGAACATGACAGGTCCACTAAAAAAAAAAAAAAAAAAAGCCTTTCTCCAGAGACAATTCACAATGTATCCAACACAAAAAATGACGTGGATTATTGATTCTTTTAATCACCGCCCCCTCCCCAATCAAACTTTTTCCAGCATCCCCCATCAGAAATTGCAAAGCCTCCATCGGCCGGGAAGAAGAGATGCCAGCCAGGAGAACTGAGGGATGAGGGCAGAGGCTGGCTTACAGCCCTGGGCCCTGCGCTGGGACCTGAGGCAGGAGGCCCTGGGGGAAGGGGTGGGATCCCAGACCACCAGTCCCTGGAAAACGGAGGCTCAGGGATCCCGGAGAAGTTCACCCACCACCTGAGGCAACGTAGGGGCCTCGCTGAAAAGGCTTAAAATCGTGCCAAGGCTCATGTCAACCTTTGTGCATGCTCAAACAGAAAGGTCACTTTCTCCGCTGGTGGAAGAAAGGAAAGGTCCCGGAAAGTTGCAGGGTGGAAACACTCTGTGTGTCTGTGGCAAAGGTTATCTTCAGTTTCCACTGGAAACACTGGGATTGTTGGATTAAGCACAATGATTTCACAACAAAATGGGAAGAAATCCTTTTCTCTTGCCAAGTGAATTTTATGACTTGACATTTTGCCAGGAAGGAAGAATAAACGCTGCTAAATGCCTTGAGTTTAGGTGCACAGAATGACCCTCCATGAGAGTTTGAAAAGGAGTTAATATAGAGGAAATGAGAGGGAGATCCCAGAGGAGTTAAGACAAACACCCACACGAGGCATCCAGGAGGAAGATGATGCTCACGGTTGCCAAGGAGATCAGGATGGTCCAGACAGCAAAATGTGCAGTCCACACGGTCCAAGACCCATCCAATACTGAGAATCAGTAACACAAGTAATAACAGCTTTGAGTGCGCACCCAGCACACCTTTAAGTCTGGGGTTCAGATACTCAGAAACACATACGAGCGGCCTGGCTGTGAGCTGAGAACTCTCAGCTGGCGGAGAAGGCAGGGAGGTAGACCGTCACAGCACAAAAGGACAGGTGCCAGAGCAGCACAGCACGGGGGGCACTGCCAAACTCTGCCCAGGCAAGTCTGGGAAAACGTCTCAGAGGCAGCAGCCTCTAAGCTGGGCTGTGGAGAATGCTCAGAGTCCCGCAGGTGAAGGAGAGAGCCAGGAAATGTATTAGCTGCTAAGTGTGGCCAGCAAGTCAAACCTTTGGTTACAGTGTACCGTACATACTCTGCATTTCCCACTGGGGCGCTCTTTCATCCTCACACATCCCTGGCCCCGATCACCACCAGTCAGAATCCTATCCATCCTCCGAAGTTCAGCGAAAATGTCACCTCCTCCATGAAGCCATCCTTGATGCCCTTAATCATATATGAGTTTCTTTCCCCTCAACTCCTAATGTTTCACCCTCCCACTTCTGTGGCACTTTCACGTTTTGCCTCGCCCGTGACTCCCCACGCACAGGCAGCAAAAAGCAGCTAAGTGACAGCTGACAAAATGAGACCGATCAGAAAATATTCCTCAAAATTTATACTGAGTGAGGTTTTATTCTTTCTCAAGTCTCTTTTTTGGAAGTGGTGTCTTCTCTTTCTCACATGAACAAGGGGACCAAGTCCTGAAAACTAACTACTCTGCTCCACGACTACAAGTTACTTTACTGCCCTGTTAAGTTACTTCCTATTTTGCCTAGCCAAATCGTCCACCATGTGCCTGAAGATCCCACAGCTTGTAGATGTTAACCCAAGTTCAAAACATCTCAAAGTGAATTTGTAATGCTGGTTTGAATACACCAGGCTTTCCAACTGTAAAATCCCAAATGTCATAGTTTTATGAGCAAACAAAGCAAAGCAAGGGGAATTTAAAATTCCTCAACAGCAGACGTGACTCAGATGGGAAAGCCACCACACGTATTCCAGTGTCCCCAGCGTCTATTCCAGTGCCCCAAGAGAGGAGGAGAGACTGCAAACCCCACAGCCGTAACTTTTCCAGAAACCGCACAGCTAAGGTTCACACAGGTGAGGTGCCTCTGGGATTCTGAACGGCTGAGACGCTCACACAGACAGACCGAGATAGTCAGGAGTAGTATTCCTGGCAGTCTCTGCACACATCACAGGGCTTATACTCCTGCCATCGATTAGCACTCCTCCAGACTCCCACCTCGATTTGGCCAAGAAGGGTTCCTGAACTCCCTTCCACAACATCGTGGCCCAAACAAAAACACACACCCAAACACAGGGAGGGTCCCCTCTCTTTCCTCCTCCCAACATCATGTGAAGGGGTCAGGACAAGAATAACTAGGATTTCCAACCGGAGGGAACCATAGCACAACGCTGGCAAAGGGATTTGACGGCGGGATGCAGAGCGAGGGCCAGGTTGGGTGCTCTGGGCTGGTAAACTTTCCCCGAGACCACAGGCCGGGGCACTTTCTAGAGTTACGCTTGTCTCATACCTTCCCTAGTGACAGCCTGCTGCCTCCACCCCCAATCAATCATGCCTCCCTCGATGCTATCCCATCTGAGAGCAACGGGGACTTGACCCCCAAACGCAGCGACACGGCCCACGTTCTGCGATGTTACAGCCAGGAGAACGATTTTTTTAATTTAGCTGCTGAGCGGAGACGTAAGCCTGATGATTTATCCTCGGCCGCCCGTTCAGAGACGGGCCCACAGGCCACGTGCTTGTGATTCCATCTGGACGAGAGGCTCTCGTTTCCACCACATTCCCTCCGACTGGGGCAGGAAGCCCCGGCGAAATGAGTGGGTAATGAAGTGCTTTTATGTTAAGAGACTGTCACGTAAAGCTGCTGATAGACTCAGCCCATCTGTTCCACCTCGTTTCAATTAAGCCTGGGGTCCCCAGGGCTTGAAACTAGCTCAGGTCCGCACAAGCCTAGGAGCACCGGCTCCCCTAATGAGGCCACACCGAGTCTCAGAACCCAGCGATTTAAAGCCACCAACCTGGGCCATCTGCGGTTCCCAGATCGTCAGAAAACCCCCTACCCCTGAACACTTGGTGACTGCCTCTCCTCATGGCTGCGTTCACAGAAACAAACCAAGCCCAGCCTTTGTTCCCAGAGAGGAAAACAAATATTTCCTTTGAGCTGACCCAGGAGGAAGAGACGTGTGGGAAGGAACACCTGGAAACTCAAACACCAAGTGAGGGCAAAGCTACTCGCTGTGTGACCTCAGGCAAGTCACAGTCCCTCTGTGAGCCACACCCTCATCCATAACAGGAGGAGGACCTTCTCTAAGGGATGTCTGGCTCCTTTAGAGGGAGGGTGGGGTGAGGGTGCTGGCACAGAGAAGCACAGCACATCTTTATAGTTACTAACTCAGGGCTGCCAACTCTGAAAACAGCCAAGGGCCCACACGTCCCAGCAGAGCCAGGGGAAACCCACAGGGACGGGACTGGAGGACAATTCAAATGTCCCCGGGAACGCCTGCCACCCTCCCTTTGGGTTGCTCTGATGCTAGGAAGCATCTGTGCTGAGTTCCTGGACCAAGGAAGGTGGTGGGGGCAGCTCCAGAAGCACGGGCAGGGTACCACATTCATCTCCTGAGAAGAAATTCTGCCCATAAATGGTGTCTCAGGAAACATTTTCCATGGTAAATACAAGCCTCGTCACCAGCAGCTAAAGCTGGGCTCTAGGGAAGAATGTCTGCGGTGAGGCCACCAGCAAGCAGAGGGGCAGCAGGGGCGATGGCAAGCTGGACCCATACCACCCCAGCCAACAGCAGAGGGCGGTGAGAATCAGAACTCAAAACCAGCAGAGGAGGCTTCCCTGGTGGTCCAGTGGTTAAGAATCCGCCTTCCCATGCAGGGGACGCAGATTCGATCCCTGGTCGGGGAACTAAGATCCCACATGTCGCGAGGCAACTAAGCCCACACGCCACAACTACAGAGCCCACGTGCTCTGGAGCCTGTGCGCCGCAACTACCGAGCCCGCACGTCGCGACGAAAGATCCCACATGCCGCAGCTAACACCCGACGCAGCCAAAAATAAATAAATATTAAAAAGAAGAAAAAATAGGGCCTCCCTGGTGGCGCAGGGGTTGAGAGTCCACCTGCCGATGCAGGGACACGGGTTCGTGCCCCGGTCCGTGAAGATCCCACATGCCGCGGAGTGGCTGGGCCCGTGAACCGTGGCCGCTGAGCCTGCGCGTCCGGAGCCTGTGCTCCGCAACGGGAGAGGCCACAACAGTGAGAGGCCCGCATACCACACACAAAAAAATAATGAAAGAAAAAGAAAAAATAAAACTGGTAGAGCCTTATAGATTATCTACGGAACACAGAAACTGAGGCCTGGAGAGGAACATCACAGAGGGTGTAGCGTCCCCATTTGGGTCTATAAAGCCAGGATTTCTCAGCTCTGCCCTAGGGCTCCTTTCCTCTGCTCCAAGGAGCTCACTTCTATTCAACAGTTATCTACTGAGGGCCTACTACACACCACGACCAGGCTGCAGTGGGGATTTGGGGGAGGGAGAAGAAGGATTTAGACGTTTAGGCAGGATGGGGAGGGAGGGTGGTCCTATCCTCACGCTTCAATGCCTAGAGGGGCTCAGGGCTGCCCTGCCCTCTCTTCCCAGCAAAGCAGCAGCATCCGTGCTTGGGGTTGATGCGAAGAACCCTATTTTATGGTGGTGAGGGATCCTGGAGCTACAAATCAGCAGCTGTAGAGTTCCCTTCTCTGGGCTTCTTGCAAAAGTTAACATTTTTGTTGATGGGCAGAGGGAGGGCACGGGGCTCACAGCCAGCACCACCTTCAGGCCAGAGCGCAGTGTGCGGGGTCACAGCAGGGTGGGGACACGCGTCATGCGGGGCCGGTGGAGCCACCAACACCACCAGGTCCACGGGACCCATCCTGCTCCCCGGCACCCTCGCCAGGTGGCGGCTCCAGGCTGGTTTCCTGGCACCTTCTGCCCTGGGCATGCCCAAAGAGCTCAGCGGGAGAGGGGCGGCCGTCCCCTGTCCCGGCAAGCAGCTGTCTCTGCAGCCACTGTGCCCCACTCTGCTCCACCCACCACTCAGGGCAGGCAGGCAGGCAGGGCAGGGCCGGGGCGGGCGGCACACCCCGGCAGCCCTTACCCACTACCAGACGGTGCTGCACCAGTTCCCTCACTCCCGGGGGACACGGGGGAGCAGAGTGTGCGTGGGCGCATCAGCGGCAGGTGGCAGCCTGCCAGGACCCGTGAGGGCAGGGAGAGGCAGGCAGGGAAGCCAGGCCACTGCTGCCACCACAGAGCGTGAGCATCGCAGGCCTCGGGGCACCACTGCTCCCTAACGCCCATCGCCCCAGGGCAGGGGCCTGGCGGGCAGAGAGAGCAGAAGGGTAGCTGCTCACTCTGTTAATTACACCACGGTATTTCCTGGGCACCTGCTGGGGGTCAGGTGGTGTGCTGGTCAGGTGGTGGTGGCAGAATACATAGACAAGACCTCTGTCCTCGAATCTAGGAAATGCAGACAGACAAACAAGCTCAACAAAACCGAGAGGGAGAAGTGAGGGTGTCCAGGGTGTGTGCACGGGGTGGGGCCCTGCTTTCGGGGAGCCCACAGCCTGGCAGGGGACGGGCCTGCTGGCAAGCCTGGTGCCGTAACAGAGCGGATGTGAGGCATCTGAGCTGGGGGACGATGGGAGCACACAGGAGGACTAATCCAGAAAGGCTTCCAGGAGGAGGGAGTGTTCGGCTAAAATGGAAACAAAGAGCAGGTGCCGTCCAGG
>NW_020185338.1:1388041-1427288 GCF_003031525.2 Neophocaena asiaeorientalis asiaeorientalis | reverse complement strand
GTCTCCCCCCACCCCACCCCCACCCACTGCAGCCCCAGAATGGAGAAAGGGAAGCCCTGCACAGGGAGCTGGGGCCTGGCACCCGCTCTGTGCTTATTTCTACAGTGGCAGCAGTGGCTCTGGAGTCCCCTAGCCAGGTCCACCGCCAGCCTATCACTGCTTCAACCCCCCCCAGGTGGCTGGGCAGGGGGGTATCACACCCAACCCACGGGAGCACCTGGCAGGTAATCAGGTCCCCAATGGGTGCTGTCCCAGACACGCTCAGGGAGAACAGGCACGCCTGCCTCCTCCTGCTTCAAGGGTCCCAGCCTAGAACAGCCCTGCGGTGCACACATGCAGGAGGCCTGCAGCGACTGGAAAGTGAAACCCATAAGGAGACGGCCACGGCCACTGGGGTGCAGGGGCTTGTCCTGGAGATCCCCAGGCCCAGGGAAATCCTCCCCACCCCTGGGCTCAACCACACCCCTTTCCTGCTCTATCCCTCGGGGCTTAGGGCCGGGCAGGAGGAGGGGCTGAACAGGAGCATCTCAGTGTCCCTCCTTTGCTCCTGCCTTCTCTCTTTTCCCTCTGGTCTCAAGAGGAAAAGCACACACACGACAGTTTCCACTGCGAAGGGTGGCAGAGGTTGCAACTCTGAAGGGCTGGCGGGGTGCTAGGCTGAGAGTTCTAGGCGCAGGTCTTGGCTCCAGGGGCAAAGTGTGCATGGTTGATTAGCGATCCCTGCCTTGGGCACAGCAACAGAACTTGAGCCTCAGAGAATGGTGAAGGCTGGAGAAGTGGGTCAAGTTCGGTGGGAGCACCGAGGGAGCAGGGAAGTCTCCGTGGCGGATAAGGGAGCGAGGTGAGACCGTATTACTGCTCCCCTCGCCCCCGCGTGCCCCTCTGAAAAAGCTGCCGGTGAAACAGGTGGTACAAGCAAACAAATCCTGCAAGCCAGTCACTTCTCGTCATCATGCGAGTTTGCAACAAATGGTCAGACTTTACCCAGAGAGCGAGAAACTCTGGAAGGTTCTTTCATTCTGTCACCAAGAACTTATTCTATAGCAGGAAACTGGGGGAGGGCAATTCAGGACACAGCTGAAAAACTGGGGAGGAGAAAGGTTAAGAAACAAGTGTGTAATAACCACCATCTCAGCAGGAAGTGAAAATCTCAACAGATGGTATCGACTTCAAGGCAGCTGTCCATGCTGGCGGGGTGGGCACCTGATGCAATCCTCTCCACCCCTCCACCCACCTCCAGCGCCTCCTTCCCTGCCGAAACCCCTTGGCTGGAAATAATCACTTCATCTGTGCCCCCTGAGCCCCAGCGCAGTGTACCCCACATTCGAGGTGACTGGGAACCTTGGGTTCCGGGGGTAGGGCACTGTGGCGTGCTCACTTCTGAATCCTCGCCCACCCCGGCCTCTGCATGTGCTGTCCGCAGCAGACGCGCTCGCCAGCTGCTGGCTAAACTGAACCAACTGACCACAGGGAGGAAGGGTCTCAACTGAACACAGCCTCCCCCTGCTAGAGTGCAAAGAACACGTTCTTCTGAACGATGCTAAAGCAGAGCCTGGGCTCCACACTTTGTATTATCTCATTTAATCCGAACTGGCAGAGGGTACGCCTGGCCCACTAGGATTTGCCAACACAAGACGCACTTGATCAAATGTTTTTCATTGCTGGGGATGCCACAGTAAATGAGGGAGATAAAGAGGTAAATGAAAAGGTCATGCGATGTGCCAGGAAGTAAGAAGTGCTAAGAAGAAAAATAAGGGTAGGACGACCCAAGAGTGAAGGAAAATAAAGCTGTTACAGACAGGTGGTCAGAGAGGGTCCTCCGATGAAGCAACAGTTGAACAAACGCAAGTGGAGAGAGAGAGAGAGCACGCCAGGTGGACGTGTGGAATACGAGACTTACAGGCAGAGGGGACAGCAAATGGGAAGGTGACTAGAACATGCTGTGCAGTCCCACTGAGCCCGATACTGGTGGTGGCCCAGCCTAACCAGAGCCAGCAGTGCAGTGGTCCTCACGGTCTGACAGCCCACTCTGAAGCCTTGGGAGGCACAAGGAGTGCTCACACGAGTAACTCACCACGACACCAGGGGTTAGAAAGAGGGTTTAAGCCTGGGTGTCAGGCACAGGTGATTGGTAGCGGTATCTGGAGTGCTGTGTTAAGAAGGATTCTGAGGCCAGGTCTGGGCTCAGAGGCAGAGAGTGCGATGATTGATTAGTGATGTCTGCTGAGCCAGGACTTAAGCGGCCGTGGCACACCCTCGTGTAACCCACCCAGTGTGATAAGCACTGTAGCACGGTATAAAACTGAAGGGATGTGAGGGAGGGACCAGTAGTCCTCTGCCACTAGTTATAAACCCGTGACCTGAACTTCCTCTGCTAAACCAGCTTCACTTTCCAAGTCTTCTTACCAGGCTGCAGGCTCCCCAGGGTAGACACTTGGACTATCTCCCTCCCCACTGCCCCCCAGAGCCTGGCACAAGCAGGGGCTCACTTGGCATTTGTCAGATGAGCTAATGAAGGGCCACGAGCCCCAGGCCGGTGTGTGTGTTCACAAGGTGAAGACCTTGAATGTGGATCCTGTAGGACAGGGGCAGAAACAGTGCCCCACAGTTAGATCACTGGGCCCTACTGCATGAGGCTCTGATCTGAGGACCTAAAAAACAAAAACAAAAAACCCCTTTCTTTCATTCTTTAAAAAATTTTATCCTCTTTATTTAAAGATTTTTTTTATTGTAGTTGATTTACAATGTTGTGCCCATCTCTGCTGTACAGCAAAGCGACTCAGCTATACACATATGAACGTTTTTTTCATATTCTTTGGCATTATGGTTTATCACAGGGTGTTGAACATAGTTCCCTGTGCTCTACAGTAGGATCTTGTTGTTTATCCATCCTATACATTGATACACTAGTTTACATCTGCTAACTTTCATTCTCTAAAAAAAAAAAGAAAAGGGAAGCTTTTCCTCAGATGTGAGCAAGGTGGGTGTAAGGACCACCAGATTTAAAGAACATTTCAGAAGACGCAGGAGAACTAAGGCACGCAGACCTGCCCCAGCACCTGGTCACAAGGCAGGCCGGCTGCCCGGCCTCCCGCAGGGCCAGTTGAGAGCCCACACTTCAAGCAAATACAGACACCCTTACCAGCTGTTCCTGAGCCCGAATCGAGCAGGATGGCAGTCTGTGCCCACCTTGCCACTGCAGCAAGTGGACTCTTCCAGGCTAAGCCAAAGAAAGTTAAGGCCCACCTCTGCACATTTAGTGAGCACACAGTAACGCAGAGGCTCTGTTAGGCATAGGGCGGGGGCGTGTGTAAGGAGCATCTCACTCTGGTCCAACCCTTTCCAGTGTGTCCACACCATCTTGTGTCCAGGGGGGCAGGTGCTTGAACTGTGACACAGGAATAAACTGAGATGCAGTTGGGCCTTGGGTCACGTGGCTAGTGATGACCAAGCTGGGGTTGGAACCTAGGGAGTTCACAGCACAGTTGGCGAGAAGAGACATGAACCCAGTGAGCTCGCAGCCCACGGGCATCCTCAGAAGGGACCCCAAGGTGTTGGGAGGTGGAGTGGTCCCCGCAGGCTGCAGTGGCCAGGAAAGGCTTCACGGGTCACTCAGGCCCCGGGAGAGGCTGTCAATAAACACGTCAGGCTTCTCGCCCTGAGCAACTTGTCCTGCCCTCTCAGAGCCTCAAAATACCTAAGCGCTTCTCTTAGGACATTTGTGCCGCTGGCTTTGGGGGCTACTTTATTTGCACCTGCTTCCTCAAACTCAGCCACAGTCCTCTGTGTTCCCACAAACTGCCTCAATCTTACATTCACTCGTTCACTCCTCCATACATTCAGCAAACACTTACTTGTTAAAACAAGCCCGGGTCTACTCCGGGCAGTGCACTAGGAGCTGGGGGTGTGATGGCGAGTGAAAGCACATGGGATCTCTGCCCGCCTGGAACTCAGACTTGTGGTGGAGACGGGCATTTGTCAACCGCCCCCACTATCAAGCGGGGCTTGAGAGTCAGGAACGGGGCTCTCATTGGGCACGGGACAAGCTCTAAATACACGTTCCCTGAATGAATGCAAAGGAGAGAAGGAACGCTGGAAAGCCGGCAACCGGTCATCATAAATCCCCAGGAGCAGAGAGGAAAGATGCAGAAAAGCGGGATGTGCTGTGCTCCCAGCTGGGGCCACGAGCCTGGGGACAGACGGTGGCAGTAGGATAAGCCACGGCACTAGCTCGGGCCACGGCTGATGGCCCACAGGCACGCCAGGCCTGCTGAAGTAGGAAAGGCCTCTTCTGCCGACGGTCACGTGCCACTACCCTGGCCACTCAGACCCAGGAAAGCAAGGCCGAACCTGGCCGAACACGGTGCAGAACTGCTCCGGGCAGGCCTGGCTCTGGCTGCAGCTCCACGCACACATAAGCTGCCCCCCCGTCGCTCGCCACACACCAGCACGGCCGCCAGCCCCCCTGCAAAGAGCGGCTCTCACCCTGTGTCCACCGAGACAGTTTGCTAAAGGAAAGAAATTAAACAGAAGCTATAATAAAGCTCCCCCATCTGACAAAGCAAGCTCATCTCATCTCACACTGTCCGCAGAGCTGAGGAGTCGCAGTGAACAGGGAGGGACAGAAGCATCAGGCCGTGAGGGGCATCTTCAACAGGGGCAGATGTGTGGTGGAGGCCGCAAGTCCATTCCAGGAAAGTGAGGCCGCTGCAGGGGGCGGGCCTCGAGGGCCTTCACGCCTCTGCAGTGGAACCTGCCGTGAAAATTACACTCCGAGCAAGTGAGTGTCTGGGGCACGCGGCACTGGATGGCTGACCATCTTTGCTGCTTTACCTCTGCTGTCGCAGGCCCGGTTCCCAACTTGCAGATCTAGTGGCGTTCACAGGAGTTAGGTGACCTGCCCAGGTCACCTGCAGGGGGGTGGAGCCCAGGACCCGGCACCGGCTCCTTGGAGTCCAGGCGCCAATTGAAGGTGCTGCTGGCCTTTTGAATCCATGGGACTCAGGGTGCAATCATTACGCACTCGTGGTGCTCAGAGCCACGGGGGCGGGGTGGTGACATGCTGTATCCCCAAGAATTACACTCATCTGTGAGCCATGAAGACACGGAAATAGGGACTTACCCAGGGTTCAAGCTATTAGAAGACCAGCAGAACATGAGACCCTACCCCCCACCCCAGGGTGTCAGGGACCTGGGCACTGCACTGCACTCCAGGCAGCAGGAAGGGGGAAGAAGGAAAGGCATGCTGCCACCTCCTCTTAGGAAGGATTCTCAGAAGCAGCGCTCAACGCTGCCGCTTATGCGTCCCTCGGCGGCATGGCCATGCCCAGCTGGAGGAGAGGCTGGGGGCTCCTTTATTAAGGAAGAAGGGGTGCGTGAACAGGAGCAGGGGAGTGATCTGCCACATAAGAGGAGATAAAGCGTGACCTCTGGCCTCGTGGAAATAACCATCGCGTTAGAAAGATACACACACGTGGAACCGATTAGTGGGTGAGGCCATATATAACAAGGCACCAATTGTGTGACACAGATAGGAAGCAAGCGGTTAAGGGAGAGCAAAGCCACAAGCCGGCCGAGGTCACTCCAGCCAGCAGGCACCGTGGAGGGAGGCCTGAGCCGGATAAAAGCAGGGAGTGGGGGGTAGGGCAGGGGCAGCAACGGGAACGTAGGCTCCGCCCCAGCCCAGCGAATACCGGGCCATCACAGCCTTTGCTAAAACGAGTTGGGGTGGGAGTGGGGGAGTGCTGGACCTGACATGCACAGAACTGGGTTAATTATTCATCATAATCCCTGGCTCCCGGCATTCACCTGTAGTCACACATGACTCACTTTCATTTCGTTTTTTTTCACAACGTACTAACCACCTGCAAACCCACCAGCCCCAGCAAAGGCTGGGACCTCGACAATAACCTACATCTAACCAGACGGTGCCCCATTCCACACCCCGACCCCCCATCCCAGATAGCACCAACCTCAATCAGAAGTGCACATTCCCCTTTTTTTTTTTTTTACAGTTTTACTGCATCTGTAAAATGTTCCTTAAAAAGCACATTTATTTTAGTTACTTTTGACTTTATCAGAAAAGGCTTAGTGCCGTATGTAATCTCTGGGAGCACATCCTCTTTTTACCCAGTCTTTACGACACAGCTGAGGTTCATCTACGTCGTTGCGTGCTGCCGTTAATCTGTCTGGACAGCTGTATAATGTTCCATCGTATGGTCGCGTCTCAGCGTGCTCATCCACTCCCCCACCGATGGGTGTCTGGGCTGCTTCCAGCCTTTTGCTGTTCTGCACAGAAACGCTGTGAACACTCTTGTACAAGTCTCCCGGAGCCCACGCACGGGAGTTTCTCTCCAGTATACACCTAGGCGTGAAATCAGCTGGGCCGGAGGGCACGTGGATGTTGAGCTTTAGGCTTTAATGCCAGACTGTTTTCCAAAGGGCCTGCGCCAATCTGCACTCCCTCCGCAGTGGATGAGAAACACTGCAGCGATCACTGGCGACACACTGGCCACCAAGACCTTTGATCCCTCCCAACTCCCTGGGTCAGCGCCTCCTTCACACGGAGCAAACGATGACCCAGCATCACAAACTACTCTGCGCGACAGCTGGCTCTTGGCCCCCAGCCAACGTGACTCTAAAACCTGGTGTCCCTCCCGCCAAGGCCTCCCACTCAACTGGCCAACTCTTGCCGGAGGGAGAGGGTTGGAAGGGCAAGGATGACATTGCAGTCAGAGGATTACATCAAGAAGTACATCCCAGTAGGGTCAAGCCTGGGGTCAAGGGCTGAAACACAGACACCCCAGGACAGTCTGAGTACAGAATCTGGCCTTTGTCTCTGGGGGCCCACGGGACGAGCCACTGCGAAGTCTGACCCGGCCTCCCATGGCCAGCATTTTCTCAGTCCGTTATTCACCGCCCCTGACTCCTCATCTCCTCACATTGAGCCCACCTCCTTCCACTCCATTCCAGCACCTCCTCTCCTAGGCGCCAGGTGCCAGCGACGGCCTTCCGTGGCCAGGTCTGTACCTACAGCGGCACCTGGGCTTTCCACTGGAGTGCCTGACTCCTTCCCCATTTCCAGTGGGCCTGCCTGACACCAACATAAAAAAAAAAAAATCAACTTTCTCTGATTGTAAGCAGTTTAATTAGCGGAGAAAGAGGTTACCCTGAGAACAGGATGAGAAAACTTAAGTAAAGGCAAAGGTGTTTGGGGTTGAATATAGGTGTTACAGTCTCTTAAAAGGGAGTGAGATATTGGGGCCTGAACAAACCCACTGTGAGAAAGCACCTCCGTGCTATGGGGTGGGATCCTAAAAGGACCCGTACCTCCCAGTTTCTAGTTGATCTTGAGAGTGGCAGGGCCCCTGCCCCACAGCATTCATTCCCTCATATGTGTTTTGTCTCCATACAGAGATGCTCAATAAATGTTTATCCAATAAAAACAAAACTCACGTTGCCATTTATGCAAGAGTACCCAAAACCTTTGTAAAATGTTATTGATAGAATTCTCGTCACGTTGGGGTGGTTGAATGTACTACAACTTTTCAGAAAATGCTACACAAAGGAGCACATCAGTTTCAACAAGCAGGAGGAAGAAGCAAGGACACAGAGCAAAGTGCTGGCATGTCAGCCAGACACGCACCTCTAAGCAGGTTAAAGCAGTTTTATGGAAGAGCACCAAAAACTATACACACAAAGTTTTCAGTAGAATCTTATACACTTTTAAACACTTAACGTGAAAAATTTCAGATGTAAATAAAAGGAGAGACAACAGTACAGTAAACCCCCATGTACCCAACATGCCAATTCAACCATGTGCAAGATTTGCTTCATCCATCTTTCTTCCTTTGTTATATATAAAAAAAAAAAATTTAAAGCAAACTCCAGCACCTTGTCATCTCACCCCTCCATCAGAAGGCATCTCTAAAGAATACTGGTGTTTTCTAACATAACCACAATTACATGCTCTGAAATTATTTTCCCTATGTGCTTATTAAAATGAAGCACTCTGAACGTTTTTGGAGGACAGCCCAGAAGTGGGAGGGAGAGAAGGGTAGCGGGGAAGAGGAAGAAGGGGCAGGCAGAGCGTAGATACAGGATTCCTGCTGGTGAACCTGCAGAGGCTCCAGGCAGCGTTTCTGACTTGCACCCCCCTGCCCCGAGCAGGTCTCTGTGACTCCAACCACTGGCCAAGGAGACTGTGAAATGGGGGGAATGACGACACACAAGGGTGGAGTAACGTGGTTGGTGGAAAAATCAAGCAACTCCTGTAAGGGCCAAACTGACTCCTCATCCTGCAAGAAACATGAGCTAAAAACGGGGGACGTGAAGCAGCGTATGCCTTGATCCACCCTTTGTTTAACCCGCTGACAACAGCTGCTCCCATCACGGAATATGCCACACCGGCATCGCACAATGGCTCCCAAAAAGGCACTGGTTGGGTGGAAGTTAAAGGTGCAGAGGCTACTCTGTGGGGAGCCTGCCCTATGAAGGGGGCTGTGACCCACCAGACGCATCACACGCTACCGAAGGGACCACAAGGGCTACAAACCCCAGGTCTCAGGGTGCTGGGCAAAGGGCAGGCGGGACAAACCAGCTGGCAAACGTGGAAAGAACCTTTGGGGTCTAGGATTTTGTCTTCTCTGCATTCTCAATGCCCAGAAAGTCACCCATTCTTCCTGCTCCTGAAGAAAAGCACTTTCAAACCTGACACACTGAGAGCTGAGGGTGGCAGCTTTTGCACTTTCTGCCCACAGCCTTGGTGAGAGCCCTCGTGGAGGAATGTCAGAACTGTCTTCCACCCAAATCAGGCCTTTCCTGCAAGACCCAGCTCACTCCTCTCTCCTGTCCAAGCCCATCTCCCCGCCTCCATCCTGATTTCTTCTGTGGTGTATTTTCTGAAGGGCCCAGTCTGGTACTTTCTCCTCACTGCTTCACGCTTGTACGTCTGGCCCCTTGCGAGGATGGGCTCTTCAGTGTCAGGGCAGTGGGAAGAGCGTTGGGTTGGGAGCAGCAGCCTTAGGCTCCAGTTCCAGACCCAACACCAAACACGGAGACAAGTCACAACTTCTCTGGGCCTCAGTTTCTTCATCTGTAAAATCAGAGATAACACACACTGTGCAGGGAACACTACTCACCTCCTCCTCTCGCCTGCATGGCAGACATCGCTAATCGATTACAGCACTCTTGCCCACAGATCCAGGGCGAGGCCTCCCAGCTCTTCTCAACACAGCACTCTGAGCAGCCACAACTAATCCATCTGCACCCAAGAGATGCCATCTAAACCCACCTGCCATTCCCTGGACTAGACAGTTTCTAAGGACACCGTAAACATGGTGGTCCCATAACACAGCACCTAGGAGAAGACCACACAAAGAGTGGGAACGGTTAATCCTTCCCCAGAGTATCTGGACTCTGCAGTGGTTGTTAGGAATGAATGAAGGCCCTTACAAAGCTGTGTCGTCTCCAGCCCAGTCTCCACTGTATCCTGCGGTGTCTTAAACCCTGAGCTCCTCCAGAGCCGGGAGGACGTCTGCTCATCTCTCCATCCCTCCTGGGGGCCCAGGGCCAAGCTGATCCACGCTGGGCCCCAAGGAAGCCAACCAGCAGGTGAGAGAAAGAAGGCGGCAAAAGACACAGCCCCCACGGCTGGGGAATAAAACCAAGTCTAACTTCAGTCTGAGAAGTGGGTGCAAGCATGAGCGGGTGGCCCCTGGGTCCCAGACTGGCTGGTGTTCTACAGAAAACTCAAGGGGAGACCACAGCTTTCCTGGACACGAGGCACAGACTCAACCACACCCCCCAAACCTGGCCCTGCCACCAGGTTTAAATCCTAACCTGTACCCACTCAGGACACGCGGCATCATCCTGGCTGTACCTCTGTGACACCCTGTGGCACAGGCCTACGGTCACCCCCAACTGCTCCAGGAGGGAAGGAGGCCCTCACTCCTGAAGTCGCCTCCCTGTCCCCCACAAGGCTGGGGCTGTCCTCCCTCCTCGCAGCCCCTCCAGGCACTGACCGCAGCCTCGGAGGTAAGGTGAGACTCTGGCTGAAGACCCCAGGGGATCTGGCTCCCGTGCTCCGCTGTGCCCCCTTCTCAGCACCTGTCAGGCTCCCAAGCCCCAGGGCCTTCCCGCCAAAGCATGTAAAAAGCTTACAAGCCCACAGCTGCCTGTAGGAGCCCCTTCGCCTCACCATCAGCTGCAGAGCTGGAGATGGGGTGAAAGATTCACCCCTGTGGCCTGGCTCTGCCAGGCCCCTGCGCCTGGAGCAGTCAGCTGGACAGAGAGGCCCATCTCCCAGGGAGTCTATTTAAAGGGCCAGGCCTGCCCTGATCCAGTGGGGGTCTGGCCAGGAACTTCAGGGGGCCACAGTGGGCCCCAGGCAAGACTGGCTTTGTTCGATGGAGCGAGCCCTCCTCCCCACTTGGAGGCAAGGGAGGCCCTGCCTCGTTCTGCTTGACCACTCGAGTGTTAAGGAACAGGAGAGGTGACGAGCCAGGGCCATTCGGCCTCCTCAAAGGTCCGCCAGTGACTTATTAAGCCACCCCATCCTCATTCGCCCAGGATACCCGTGGAGGTATCAGTTTACTTGGTAAAACCAGTTCTTGCTGCTTAAAGACGGTGTGGGGCTTGGTGAATGGCAGTGGGAAACCGGACACCCCTGGGAACAGCGCTGTTCTCGGGGAAACGAAGCGCTGGGAAAAGACACAAGCATTCCCACAGACTGTAAACCATTTTATTGTCCGCTGCGTGCTGGGGCAGGGAGGAGTCGCCAACAGAGAGGGCTGTACCATCGGAATGCGGCTGCATCAGACTTCATGAGGCCCATTTTCCCGACAGTGAGGCAAACCAATTTATCTGTGCGTGTAAACTTTTCCAGTAACAGGTGATGTTGTGAAACCTGCAGAAAGGCAGCATCCCTCTATCTCCACTATGAAGGCCAATTCTGCATCCGTGTGAGGGAGAAGTCTTCTGGAGAGCCACACCTGGGGACCAGGCACCCTGTGCATCCTGGGAAGACATCCTAAGGGCACCACACCTGGGGGACCGTGGCACCCTGTGCATCCTGGGAAGGCATTCAGAGGGCACCACACCGGGGGACCACGTGCACTGGTGCGTCCAGTAAGACTGGAGTGAGAGAATCAATGCATCAAAATCCGCGCCACGAGGATCATCTAAATATTCTCAGGAGAAAAGACCGTGACTCTCACTATTGTGCTGTGAACTATGCACTAGCACAGGGAAAAAGGCAGCTGACTATCCCCCCACCATCAGCCACTCTCTCCTGCACTGCTGGACTCTGGGCCCTGAGGTCCTCACTTCCCTGGTCCAGACAGCCCCCAGGTGGACCCAGGCCCACTGGCACACCCTTGGTCACCAGAGGAGAGCACATGGCTGCATCTCATGCTCTGAATCCTGCCCCTCAAGTCCACAGCATAAGGGTGGCTCTCAGGTCACCGTCCACCCAGCATCAAAGGACAATACAGTCCCTACTCTCTAAAGACAAAGTTTTTCTTTGTTTTCTTTCAAAGTAACATCTCCCCGTAAAGCAACGCAACGTGATCACTTAGACCCCCAAGAACCTTTTCCAACGAGCCACCTGGTGAGACCTGCACCGCCAAATCCTCCCTTTCTGACACAGGAAAGCTCTACCAGGAGCACAGTGCCCCAGGCTGGGTTTGCTCTGAGGTTTCGGTTCGCAGGTCTGCAGGACCCCAAATCTCAGGAACCCAGGTGAAAAGTGCAGGCTGTTGGCCAGGGATTTGATCTACAGGACTCTGGATATGTCTAACAATCTAGGGAAAAAAGAGGTCTACCAACAAATGTCATCCAACCACTGTCAGGGTCCAACACGCCTTTCCATCTCTCCCCTACCCAGGGTTCTGCTGCCCAACCGAAGCAAGTAACTTTAATAGAGGAAAAGACGCCAGGGTCGCACTCCCTGTCACCCCCGGCCCCTGGGGCCCACGGCCCACATCAGACAGTGGTACCCAGGCACGCATCACGAAGGCGGGAGCCTCCCGCAGCCTCAATGAGAAAGTGAGCCAACAGGCAGGAATGAAACCTGTGCTTGGAGACAGGCTTCAGGTCACCGGGTGGCAGGTAGCTTTGAAGGCAGGAGCCGGTGCCCTTCCTGGGTAGTCCAGGGTGTGCCAAACAGGTGTCTGGATATTCTGGGGTTTGAAAACCCCAACTATTTTCGTCCTGGATGGGGAACATGGCTCGCTGCTTACGGCACATCTCCACCCACTTCCTCATCTCTGAAAAAACTATCCACATGTGTTACTTCAGAGGCCATACGGCGCAGAAGAAAACACTGCACCAGGAGCACAAAGACCTGGGCGCCAACTTCAGGCCTGACGCCCGCTAGCTATATGTGGCCCTGAGCAAGTCAGTTAACATCCCAGGGCTTTACTTCCTCATCTGACAAATGGGGGTAATAAGACCTGAATCATCTACCTCATACTTTTTATAATCCTTTAATGACTGAGTGTTCTCTCTCCTATGACGAACCTATAATTAAAAAAGTAAAAGCAGCAGCAGACTCGTGTTAGGACAGGGCTTGTGTCTATTTGCACACGTGGGCGCACACACAATCCTCGTCACAGTCACATCTGGATTCCTCCCTGGCCTGGTAGCTGACACTTTCCATTCTAGAGGGTAATCTGTGTCTTCTGCCCACACAGCCTGTGTGGCATGTTGTAGGCTTCCCATGACACCCACATCACAGTGTGTGACATGACTGTTCAACCAGGAGGGAGTCCTCACTGATTCCCTAGGCCCTTCCTCCTCACGCCCAGCGCTGGGATGGCCTGCGGGATCCTGGGCTCTGCTGTCGTGGGTTATGAACCAGTCTAGTCCCCTAGACCACCTCAGGGGCCTTAGAACCTACTATGGCACCAGAGAGGGCAACCAGAGCCCACTGCAACGGGCCAGTTCTGGGCATCCTCTGCTTTCAGCTGCAACCGTAGCAGGGATTGCAAATACTGACACCCTAAGCGCCAGGCACTCCTCTTTTATTTTAAATACACTGACTTATCCTCAGCGCAACCTTGTTGTGACTCCCATATTAAAAACGAGGAAACGGAGGCATAGGGAAGTAGAGAGATCAGGCCCAAGGTGGTATCAGCTTTTGGTGTAGCCATTCACATAAAAACCGCACAGCCGCTAATGCAAGGACCTGTGCTGGAAAAGAAAATGAACCTCAGGGCTGGAAACACAAAATGTTCACACAAGTATTGTTTAATCTGTCTGTGGAATTTGCCGTCAGATAGTTTGGGCTCTGAACCTGGTAAAGGTGTTTTCGTGGCCGAGCGACGTGGCTGAACCTCTCGGTGGCCCCTCAGTTCCTGCATCCGCAGTACCTCCCAGGGTGGCCCTGGAGACGGAGGGCACACAGCAGGTGCTCAGGGGAAGGACGGCCTTCTCAGAGGCTGCCAGCCTGGAGCGGGATGGGAGTGAGGGGCACCCAGGGCTTTCTGCAAAGGACTCTCAGCGGAGAAGGGGCTCAACGGGACAAAAAGCACCTGACATTTCTGAACCACCTCTCTGGATGCTTGAATTTTTTTTTTTTTTTTTTCTTTCGGTACACGGGCCTCTCACTGCTGTGGCCTCTCCCGTTGCGGAGCACAGGCTCCAGACGCGCAGGCTCAGCGGCCATGGCTCACGGGCCCAGCCGCTCCGCAGCATGTGGGATCCTCCCAGACCGGGGCACGAACCCGTGTCCCCTGCAACAGCAGGCGGACTCTCAACCACTGCGCCACCAGGGAAGCCCTGGATGTTTGAAATTTAAAACAAGATAACTACATCACATGCCAGCCAGAGCAGGAGCGATAAGCTCATGTACGAACCGTCGCCCAGGTCTTCAACAACAGTGTGTGTTTTCTAGCCTCACCGCTGGGGGCTTGAAGCCAAGCCGGTCAGGTTGAAAGGCCCGTGTTGAGAAGGTGAGCCCCTGGGGGCGCCTGTGGAGCTCCATGCTCTCCTGACCGCGGTGCTGGGACCCCCAGGTAGGGGCAGCCAGGCCTCAGCCCGGGGAGGCCTGGCCCACGGGCTGCCCCGCGTCTCCTCCCTGCGACCTGCTCAGGCCCAGCCTCCAGGGCGGCATGTGCCACAGAAGCCACGCTCAGATGGCACCGAGCCTGTGAGCGCTCTCCTCAAAGTTCAAAGCCGGGTGCAAACAGAAAATCCCGAGCTCTCTTGCCCCGCCCCGTCACGCTGGAAAAGTCACCAGGAAGCAGACTCAGATGTTCTCCGACCCATCTGCCCACACCAGGTACACGAGCCAGAGCCCCTCCGGCGACTTCCACGAGGCTTTCCGCAGCCTCGTGAAGATCCCTGGCTGATGCCTGCCGGGAAGGCAAGGCCAGGAGGGGACGAGGTGACCTCAGGGGACAGGAGCCCAGACCTCAGGTCCTGGACTCAAACTGCCTGTGACTTCGAATCGCTGAAAGGACCAAAGAAAACCACTGGAGGGCCCGTGTTTCTCGTTCCCCATTTGCTGAACGAGGAGCAGGGGGGAGAGGGTTAGCGGTTCCTGGCCTGGCTGCACATCAGAACCATCTAATCAGAAGCACCTAAGAGAGCTTTTCAACGATACTGATACCCAAGCCCGCCGACCAGCTGCATCAGAATCTCTCATTCTCTGGGGAGGGGCCTGCGTGGAAGGAGCTCCCCGGCGTCCTGCTATGTGGCCGGCGGGGCCACAAACACCCATGGCCACTTCCGGCTTTAACATTCCACCAGCCACACGCCATTGGGACTCATTCAAAACCCTCCATTAGAGTCAGCTGAGGCTTAACAAGGCAGGGGAACATTTATGAAGCCCAGGGATGTCCCGACTGTGCCCCTGGCCAGCAAGAAAAAGAGAGGATGGGTGGTAATGAGCCCCAGCCAACTATGACCAGATTTCTGTCATGTCACGTGGGAACTGGCTTCCAGCTCTGCTAATAACTCGCCACGTGGCCACAGCCCATTTCCCCGTTCTCCCCACCCCCACCCAATCCCCCTCCTTGCAGCTCTGGGCCTCCTCAGCCCAGCTTTCCACAGCTCCTGATGCCACCCTCTAACCCCCAGGCCTCCTGCCCTCTGAAGTCCGGGCAGGCATCAGGCGGCATTTGCTCTGGAAATGCCCCAGGCTAGGGTGTCTGTCATCTCTGCCACGGGGACTCTAGGTCCTGGCTGATGGCCTCAGCCCTTCCTGTGTGACACAAGCTACAGCAACCTCGAAGAACAGACCAAGACTGCGTCTGTGCTCAGGCTAAGCTCAGATGCTCACAGTAAGCTCTCAAACAGATCTGTAAACAAAAGATGCACATGGCAAGGCCGACAGCCACTTGTGGAACACAGAAGATGACTTAAAAAGGGAGCGCAACACGTGACATTTCAACCAAAGAAAGAGATGTGTTCTCACAGTGGGCCGTGGCCCAGAAGCATGCTTGGGGAGGAAGACATTAACCCCTCCCCTTTGCGGCTGGCACAGAGGACTTCCTCGGGGTATTAATAGCCATCAGCTGTCCCCATGAAAGCCACAGATTCCCTTCCCAGGGAACGGCCACAGGCTCCAAAGCATAGCGAACTACGAACCACTTTAATGTGCTGAGTTGGCAGGATGGTAGGGAACATCTGCCTTCTCTCTTCTTAGGCCAAGTTTTATTCTGATTAGTATCATCTATGTGATAAAAATACAAGGCGGACAAGAAAGCGTCCAGGTTCCTGATTCTGCACAGTGGGCCAAGGTCTCCCTCGCAGGGGCGGGGAAAGCTCATTCCCAGATGGAATATGACCCCTCCCCCAGTCTGTTCACCAGCCCAAGGCAGGACATTAGTCAGGACACCAGACCAGCACCAAATCCAAGGAAAACCAAGCATGCAGGGAACACTCCTGTCCTCTGCCTGGACGAGGGTCAAATTAGTTCCTTTTAAAGCCTCAGCAGCTAACGGCTAACGGAGTGGGGCCTTTACAGGCCGGGCAGGGGTAAGTAAGGAGAAAGAAGAAGTGGCTCCATCAGCCCTCCCTCCAAGTCCAGACGCTAAAATGGGAACAGCGGGCGCTGTGCACCCTGACCTCTTCCACCACCTTCCTCCTCATCCTCCCCGGCTTCGTCAGGGCCAAGTCACCAACTGCTCTTCTAGACACATGTGATTCCAAGTCCAAAGCTGACATCAGTGACCTAGACCCAAAAGACCTCAAGAAGAAAGGGATGCTTCCATATATCCAGACAAAACTCTAATCCGGAAAGATACACGCACCCCTATGTTCATAGCAGCACTATTCACAATAGCCAAGAAGCAACCTAAATGTCCACTGACAGAGGAATGCATAAAGAAGATGTGTTGGGCTTCCCTGGTGGCGCAGTGGTTGAGGGTCTGCCTGCCGATGCAGGGGACACAGGTTCGTGCCCCGGTCCAGGAAGATCCCACATGCTGCGGAGCGGCTGGGCCCGTGAGCCATGGCCGCTGAGCCTGCGCGTCCGGAGCCTGTGCTCCGCAAGGGGAGAGGCCCAAACAGTGAGAGGCCCGCATACAAGAAAAAAAAAAAAAAGAAAAAAAAAGGAAGATGCAGGGCTTCCCTGGTGGCACAGTGGTTGAGAATCTGCCTGCTAATGCAGGGGACACGGGTTCGAGCCCTGGTCTGGGAGGATCCCTCATGCCGCAGAGCAACTAGGCCTGTGAGCCACAACTACTGAGCCTGCGCGTCTGGAGCCTGTGCTCCACAACAAGAGAGGCCCGATAGTGAGAGGCCCGCGCACCGCGATGAAGAGTGGCCCCCGCTTGCCACAACTAGAGAAAGCCCTCGCACAGAAACAAAGACCCAACACAGCAAAAGTAAATTAATAAACTCCTAAAAAAAAAAAGATGTGGTATAAATATACAACAGTATACTACTCAGCCATGAAAAAGAATGAAATAATGCCATTTTCAGCAACATGGATGCGACTAGAGATTATCATGCTAAGTGAAGTAAGTCAGGAAGAGAAAGACAAATACCATATGATATCACTTACATGTGGAATCTAAAATATGACACAAATGAACCTATCTGTGAAACAGAAACAGACTCACAGACAGAGAACAGACTTGTGGTTGCCAAGGCGGGGAGGTGGAATGGGAGATCGGGGTCAGCAGATGTAAGCTATTATATATGGAATGGATAAACAACAAGGTTCTACTGTATAGCACCAGGAACCATATTCAGTATCCTGTGAAAAACCATAATGGAATAGAATATAAAAAATGAGTGTATATGTGTATGTGTGTGTGAGTACAACTGAGTCACTTTGCTATACAGCAGTAATTAACACAACATTGTAAATCAACTATACTTCAGTAAAAAAAAATAAATGAAGTTCGTTGAGCATCAAAAAAAAAAAGAAAAAAAAGGAAGGGATGCTTCTGTTTCTGACAGTTTAATCATGGTTTGATTTAGGCATGAACTGCTGAGAAGTCCTCATACCCTAGGACTACCCATCACCAACAGGAGTATCTTGGCTCTCCAGGCTTAAGACTAAGTGCTTCAATGTGGAAAAACCCCCATGCTGACTCCAAGAGAAAAGGTTTTTTCTTTAAAACAAACAAAAAAGAAGGAGTTAAAAAAAAAAATGGAAAGGAAAGAAATGCTGAGCGATTCTGCTCAGCTAGCCATGTATGGTCATTTAGCCACTAAGTGGGAAAGACCCACCACTTTTAAAGCCGGGGCTGAGGTTCCACACCCTGTATGATTAACATCACGGACATTCTTATTGGATGCCCTCTTCATTCCTTCAGAAAATACTTGAGACCAGCATCTGGCACACGGCCATACGTTCCACAAAAACCTTCTATCCTCCTCTCAGTTCATGCTCCTAGCATCTCCACCTCATTACCATATTAGAGAGGGTGGGGACCCATCTAATTCAGTGCAATGCCCAAATCACGTCTCATGCTCTATGCTAAATGCAGAGATGACACAGCTGGCACCTCAGCTGTATCAGTGTTAACTTAAGGCCAGACTGGACAACCTTGGGCTGGAGCACCCACCAGTCCAACTTCTTGGTTTTCTAACTGGCTGTTCCAGGTCCACACTGCTGGATCCTAGGAGTTAACAGCCCACGGTCATACCCACCACATCCTCCTAAAGGTATCCCCGAAGCCACCTTCCAGGTTCCACACGCAAAGAGCCAACAGCTGGTGTCATTCTATTCCCAGAGCCTGAAGGAGTTAGAAACAAACACAAAACCCCAAACAACACAGAAAATCCCCAAGTCCATAGAATGGAGTAGAAACATCCTATTATACTTCCTTTGCCTGCATCCCAGGTGCACCTGTGAATGAGAAAATGGAGAGAACAAGGGCCTCCAGAAGGAAAAAGTGTGGGTTCAGTCCCTTTTTGGGTACAATTATGGTAGAAAACACATAACAGAAAGACCACATAAAATACACATTAACATTTACCATCTTAACCAATTTTAAGTGTACAATTCAGTAGTGTTAAGTGCATTCACACTGCTGTACCCATCTTCAGAGTTCCTTTCCTCTGGCAAAACTCAACTCCACCCCATTAAACACTTAATTCCCCATTCCCAGAGTCCTTTCCCCCAGCCCCTGGCAACCACCATTATACTTTCTGTCTCTCTCGATCTGACTACTCTATAAGTACCTCATATAAGTGGAGCCTTACAGTATTTGTCTTTATGTGACTGGCTTATGTCACTCAGCATAATGTCCGCATGGTTCATCTATGCTGGAGCATGTGTCAGAATCTCCTTTTTAAAGGCTGAATAATATTCCATTGTATGCATGTACCACATTTTCTTGTGTGTGTGTGTGTGTGTGTTTTCTTGCGGTATGCGGGCCTCCCACTGCTGTGGCCTCTCCCGCTGCGGAGCACAGGCTCCAGACGCGCAGGCTCAACAGCCATGGCTCACGGGCCCAGCCGCTCCGCGGCATGTGGGATCCTCCTAGACTGGGGCACGAACCCGTGTCCCCTGCATCGGCAGGCGGACTCCCAACCACTGTGCCACCAGGGAAGCCTGTACCACATTTTCTTAATCCATTCATCCACAGATGGACACTTGTGCTGCTTCCACCTTTGGCTTTTCGGCAGGCGGACTCTCAACCACTGCGCCACCAGGGAAGCCCCAGTTCCTTGATTTTTAAAAGTCAAAGGTGATTTCCAAATCAAGAAGACCAAAAGTCAAGTTCTCCTGAGCATACCATATTCTTCCTTTCTTATTTATTTCTGGTCTACTCTAGAATAAAGTCTAGTTACCTCTTCTCACATATTCTAAACTGTTTCCAACCACAGCTGAATGTACACTTGGATTTCAAAGCCACACGATGAACTCACCCCCCAACTCCATCTGTCTGCTCCCAAACCTCTGGGATCTCTCAAGGTGGCGGCCACTGGGCCACCACAACAGCTGCTCCAGCTCACTCTGTTCCCACCAACCCAGCCATCTCCAGGGGTTCAAGCTCTCCTTCCTGAGACTGCACCTAGGAGGAGTTCAAACACACCCTGGAATTTAAATGACCTATGAACTTAGGCACTGGATCACCCCATCCCAAATGTGCCCCACCATGCCCCCCCACCAAAACCAAACCCAGTAACTTTGGAGCTGGGGATGGTTATGGACATGGAGCTCTGAGGTCCTGACTTTGACCTTCCAGAGCAAGGGAGGAAATCTCGGTCAGAACCAGAGGAGAATACTTCCAAAGGGAAAAAACAGAGGAAGGCTTCACTGGTCCCACTTCCAGTTACTTTCTATTTAAAAAGCACGAGATTAAAAGGCTTATCAAAGTGGCTTTGTCTGCCTTTAGAAATCAATTTATCCCACCTTTTGAACCCCAGGGTCAATAAAGACCCAGAATTTCAGTACAGACCACGCCTTAAAGTAGGAACATTTGAGAGTCCAGCCCATCACATAAACGTGCCCCAGGGAGGACCCTCGGCCCAGGCGGGCACGGTTGGGCCAGTCACGTCTGCTTCTTTTGGACCCAGTTCACGGGATGGAAGCAGGTATCACGGCAGCCCATCAGCTGGCCTTTACTGTGCTCCTAGACCCTGGGAGAGCAAAGGTCGCCAAAGTCCCTGCCCTGAGGGAGCCTGCAAACTCGTGCAGGACCCAGAGAAAGCAGATGAGAGCCGAAGAGTGTGATGACGGTGGTAATGAAAATAATTACACTCAGGTTCAGAGCCTCTGCATGGGCTTCACAGAGGCAGACCAAGGCAAGGTGCTCCGGCGGGAGAAGTGCCCAGGCACGATGCCTGAGTGCGGAGGACGGCGCAGCACAGACAGCACTGCAGCCCAGGAACCAGCACAGTCCACCCTCACCAGCTCCAGCTCTACAGCATCACCAAGCCAAGGCATCTCACACGCAGGCACCCTCTCTGAACTCACAACCCAGGGCTTCGCGTTTGGTTGTTATCCCCACTGGACAAAGGACGAAATGACTTGGAGGGGTCGGGCTGCTTGCCCCAGGTCACAGCGCTGTGTGTGGTGTCTGGTGGGCGAGGGGATTCCCACTTGTTCAGGAGAAGGAGAAGCCCCTGGAGAGGCTGCAGGGGGGCAGGGGTGACAGACTCAGCTGCCGGCTGTTTCCAGAATGATGGGGAGGACACTGGCCTGAGGCTCCCCTGGGATGCAGGTGAGGGGCTGACAAGGTAAAGGCAGCCTGAGAGGAGTTTCCCTCCCAAAGGAAGAAACCAGGGTAGTGGTAGGTGAGAAGAGAAGCCGGACAGACCCGAGCGCGGCCATCCTCCCAGGCAACCCACACCTCAGTCCTCCTCTGCCTTCCTCTAAAAGTCTGGACAAGCTTCAGTCTCAGGTGGCTCAAGGAGAGCTTGGAGTTATCAGAAACCACCATTTCTTCTTTCGGCATCTCAAGCTTGGGACACCCACATCTGAGACTCAGTCCATTCACCTTGGAAAAATCCAATTTTGTAAGCTCTACTCTGTAACATTTAAATGTCACAAATTCTCATCCGAACAATGGGGAGAGGAAGGTGTTTAGAAGACCAACTTAGCACAGAAATGTCAAAACTGCTTTAGAGTTTCTGATACCTTAAGCAACCATGATTCCACAATGTAAAGGGAAATCAACTTTTCTGACTGGTTCCAAGAACAGGAGGACCGCCTGTTTGGTTACTGTGGTTTGGAAAAGGAGGGATTTAATTTTAAAGTCAAAGTCATTAAGCCTAAACACTGGCAAGCTCAAGGGAGCCAAGCTGGCTAGACAAAGTTGAAAACAATCAATTTAACTTCCACCCCCCAGGGACTGAGCCTCCCGGGTACCTGACATATGGCATCTACATCAACAAAGCAAACACCATGTGAAAAGCCTGCAGGTCGGCGTGAAAGCCGCGGGGGACCCCTGTAAGAGTGGGATTCAAAGGCTCCGGTCTCCCCCTCACCCCACTGCACTGCATCTCCATCCTGGTTTGCCCCCCTTGACCCCCGTAACAGTCAGGTCCTAAGTCCCTGACATGTGTCAGGCACTCAAGGGACAGAGAATGAATAAAGGAGGGCCCTGTGCTCCAATTATTCAACTGTCTAGAAATGGGGAAGGAGTCGAGGACTTTTATAGGGTTATTTTAGCCTGGAGATAGATCCTGGGCCCAGGCCAGTAACATGTTCCCTGAACGCGATGACGTTAGTCACGGCTTCTGTGGCCCTGTATCTTGTCACTAGCACACGCTGACTGATGGCAGGCATGGTTCCATGCTGGTGTGGTAAGAGGCGAACAGAGACAGAGATGCGGTACCTACTTTTAAGGCGTGTCACTGCTGGTGGGAGAGACATTCATGAGGCTGCCAAGAGATAATGTGCCTCAGACAGTCAGTTCACTGGAAGCAAACAGTATGCTTTAAATTAAAAATTCATATAGGAGAAAAATGTGTAGGGCAAGAGTCAAGCACGTATGCACACGCGTATTGGACTAATCCAAGTAAATCAGAGTGTAACCTCTGGAAGGGCCCCTCCATAATCCGATCACTAACAAACGAAGGAAGCCCAGCCCAGAGTGGCGGGTCTCTGTAACGACCCCCCACCTCTGCTAGACCGGTGGGCATCTTAGCACTGCCAGCATGAACCTGTCCAAAGCCCTTCCTTAACCTCGCTGCAATGCTTGAGGCAGGCACTATTAATATCCCCACTTTTCCAACAAGAATGACTCTCAGAGATGAAATTACCCAAGGCCACAACTCTGAGAGGTGAGCTCAATGGAGCCCACGACTCCACCTTCTGCCTCTGCAGACAAAGGAGCTTGCAGCTGCTTTTCCTCCTCTCTTCCTATTTGTACCTGGTGTGCATCTCCTGTGTCCCCGGTCCTCCACCTACACAAGCGACGTGGCCCCTCCATCTGCAGAGCGTGAACGCACGGGAGCGGCCCCGCAAAGTCAGCCTGGGAGGACGAGCTAGCGCTATTACTGCTCTTCACTGACTCAGAAACTAGGCAGTATTTCACCTGAGCCCCACATGACCGGTAATAGGTGTTACCCATATTTTAGAGGTGAAATCAAATGATGCACCCCAAGTCATATGGTTAGGAACAGTGACACACAAGTTTCTAGATCCTTGAAAAAAACTAAATGACTCGCCCTTACTTCTGCCCTCTCCCCTCCCACCTTGTTCTTCCTCCTCTGGCTTCACCTTCCTTACCTTCTAGGGCACTGGAGAAGTGACCCCACAGAGCTAGCTCATCCTCTTCCACTGGGTGGCGGCTAAGCGCCTACCCCGAGCTGAGAAAGCAAACCTGACTTCCCCCTGCAGAGCTGGAGCCGATGCCAGGGCCAGCCCAGGGGGGTGGGCAGCTATGGGGGGCAACGCAAGGCTCCTCCCCAAAGTTACACTGTACCCCCCTGTTCCCACGGAGAGTGGCCCCATATTTAGAGCACCATCCCTCTTCCCTTAACCTGCTGAAACCCAATCCCAAACCAATGGAACCTTCGCGGCATTCAGCTGACAGCCTCTTTACCCTCCTGAAACCTCCACCTCCTCTCAAAACTTCAAACTCAGAATTGGGGGTACAAGCTGTGGCCTCTCCAACAATCCCAGCTGAGCTCACCAACTTAAGACAAGCACTGCCTCATCCTCATTACTTTGTCATTCTCATTACTAGAGAAATAAGACTGAAGTTATATCGTAAAGTACCAAGGCCCTGAATGCCACGGCAAAGTAGCAGAGAAACTGCCTTTCCACAAAGAACAGTTGAGTAAGAGAAACTGTTATTAGCCCTGGACGCGAGCCACGCAGCCAGCTTTATGGAGGGCAAAGCCTGCCCAGGCAAGTTTTCCCATGAGTCCCTCTCACAAACCAGTTATAATATCAAACACGCTGATCTTGGCATTTAACACCAAAACCCAAGGCAAGGGAGAGACTTTCTTTTTACAAACTTGAGAAATCCATTTCCCTCCTTTATGTTACAAAAGGAAGAAGGGCTCGAAAACTTAACACTTTAAACGAATGGCCATGGATTAAGAGAACAGTTGAGCAAAAGATAAAAAAGTAAACACATGGCGAGAGAACATATATCAGAATCACTGAGGAAGTCCAGATCTGTAAACGTGAGGAGGTCTTTAGGGCCAACTGTGTACTGCGTATTTGGGCTCAGCTCCGTGTAGAACAGACCAAAGCAAGGCGGCAGCCCACGGGGGCCTCAGGGGCCATCCCGGGTGCAAAGGCGAGACTCCAAGTGAAAGCTGCTTCCTTTCCTTCAAGGCAAAGGAGAGCCTGGCCGCTCAGAGAGAGCAGGGAAACCCCCAGCAATTCAAGGTCTGGACTCAAGGCCAGGAGGAGGAGCCCAGAGAGACCAGAAAGATTCTGTCAACAGCTGTGCATGCGCACGCACGCACGCACACGCATACACGCACATATGCACACGCATACATCTACGGCCCTTAAGCTGCCAGGGCCTGGTCAAATTCTGGCTCCGTTAATTACATCAGACCCACCTTTCACCCCTCCCCACCCTCTGCAATTAGCCCTGATTCTCTGCTTCCTGCTGCTCTGGGGGATGCAGCAGGGTGAAGTCTGAGGCCAGCTGCTCCCTCTGTCCCACCCACTGCCCAGCCCCGGAAGTGCTGGTTTCAGGAGGCGCCTGAAGCAATCTAGCCCCTTCCTCTGAGGCTCCCGGCTGGTGTGAAATCTGGTTAATAAGGGGGAGCCCAAGCAGGAGACCCTGGGGAGGCGGCACTCCCAGCCTGGCGAGGCTTCGGGCTCAGGACCCATCCCACACTGGTGCAGATATCCTGAATGGCCTTGCCCACCTTCAAAGAACAGCTGGTCTGCCCACAGCAAGCCAGCTCCCTACACGACTGCAGAAAGCTTCATTTTTAGACGTTTCCCCAAGCAGCCGATGACCAAGAAAACTTGCAGCTCCCTGGGGCTTCCGCACCTTACTCCACGAGCCTCACTTTCCTAATCTGTAAAACAGGGACAGCAGTTTCCTCCTCACTGTGACAGGGCTGAAAGCTCCTAGCATAGTGCGTGGCTTACAGCAGGCACCCAGTTATCTCCTCTCAGCCTTTCGACTGCGGCACAGAGCTGGGTCCCAAAGTTCCTGCTTACTAGTCATTACGCCTCCATAGCATTTCTTCTGAAAAGAGAAAAGAGAAAAAAAGAAACCAAGTCCAACTGGCACTTGGTCTCACATCTTGCAGAAACAAACCCACCTCTGGAAAGGTGTGGGACTGAGTGGCCCATGACCTGGTGTCCGAAGCCCTGTCTGCTCCATCCTTGGCCAGCAAGACAGGGAGGGTCACAGGTCAGGACTAGACACCTTCTGCTTAGTGTGGAGAAAGAGAATGCAGGTGGCCCTGAAAGCTGCCACCCTGCTGCAGCCCCGCTCCAGCCCCTGTCGGGCTGACCTGGAGCCACTGCCACTCAACCCCATCGGGCCCTGCCCTGAAGCCCGGGGGGCAAGCACCCTGCTGCAGGGCTCAGCTCTCCCGGGCCTGAGAAAGCACTTCATCCTCCCCCAGATGTTCGCTCTGGGTGGGGCACCTAGCAAGCTGCCGTCCACGGCCCTGCGTGGCCAATACCCCTCTCTCCTCTGCGCCTGCTTTGGTCCAGGCTGCCACGACCTGCCCTGACTCCCCACTCTCTCCTGACACCAATCCATTCTCAATACGGGTGTCAAGAGTTTTCTGTTTTAAACTTTCTTCTTTAAAAATGCTATAAAGACTCCCAGGTCTTTCAGGATGAAGTTCAAATTCATTAGCGTGGCATCCGCCCTCTGGAACCTCCGTATCTTTCGAGCCTCACCATCACCACTCCTCACAGAAGCCCCAAGCTCTAGCCACTCAGAGGTGACAGCCTGCCGGCTGCTTTATGTCTCTACATTTTTCAGGTTTTGCTCTCCCAGGACACCCCCCATGCACCCCATTTTCTGCCAGTCTAGCTCCCTACCCATCCTTCAGGACTCAGGCCAAGCGTCACCCCCTTCAGAAAGCTCTCTGTGAGCTTCACCCCTTCCCAGGCTGGGAAACTCCCTCCCGTGTCCCGTGACATCCATGTCCTGTGCACACACAGGTATTCTAGCAGCTGGTCTACCTAGCAGATGGACTCCCACCCCACAAGACACAGCATCTCAGGCATGGAGACTGGCCTTAAGAACAAGGAGGCGGGACAGAGAAGAGAACTGGGTGAGCCCCGGCAGGGCCATCACAGCTTCCTCATCCCACACTTCATCACCCCAGGCTGGGAAATTCCCTCCCATGTCCCGTGACATCCATGTCTTGTGCACACACAGGTATTCTAGCAGCTGGTCTACCCGCTCCATCTCCCACCCCACAAGACACAGCATCTCAGGCATGGAGACTGGCCTTAAGAACAAGGAGGCGGGACAGAGAAGAGAACTGGGTGAGCCCCGGCAGGGCCACCACGGCTCCCTCATCCCACACTTCATCAACCTGCACTAGAGAGAACGGGGGACGGGAAGCAAGAAGAAGGAAAGAGGAAAGGCGGGGTCCACACAGACCAGCGCCCTCCTCAGCCTCACCTCCCAACTCAGTCTGGAAGGCTTTCTCTTGAACTTTAGACTGAGAGCATTCACAGGCAAGTCGGTAATCTCCTGGGTCAAGTCTGCGGCAGACAAAGGCTCCCACTGCTCATATGGGGACAGGACCCCCTCTGACGAAGGCCTCCGGTCCTAAGTCCGGACCACCCCGCCTCACTGCTGTGTTCGGTCACCACGCCATAACCCTGCTGGAGATTCCAAACCAGGATCCAGTGACCCACCAACTCAAGGCAGTTCGCCCAGATGTACGGTAAAAGTAATCTCAGACCTTCATCCACATGGCAGAGACACAGAAAACTTCAGTGTTCAGTGGCAACATAGAATACGCCATTGTAACAGGTACCATCACAATGGGTGAAGGGCACAAAGGTACAATTCAGTAAAGAAAAACAAAAGGCCTGTAAAGAAGGTAATCTTGGCAATAAGTAGCAAAAGTCCTCCAAGTGTTCATGCCCTTTGACGCAGGAATTCCATGCTAGGAATTTATCCTGAGAACATAAAAACAGTTGTTGAAAGATTTATGGACCAAGTATGTTCATGGGGTATTGTTTATAATTCTAAGACAGAAATAACTCGGTATCAATGATAGTGGTACAGCCACATAATGAAGTGCCATGTAGACACTAAAACTCATATTACGAAAGAATATTTAATGACATGGGAAAATGCTCACTACACAGTAAATGAAAATGAAGGTTACATACAACCCACACCTTGAAACACATGTAGTAACAGACACAAAGTCAGGAAGCATAAATACCAAAATGTTAACAATGGTATGCCTAGGTGACGAGACAGTGGGCAGATTTAATTTTCTTTATATTTCCCAATCTGTAATCAGAAATTATAATCATTGCAAGAGGGAAGGGATATGGGGACATATGTATAACTAATTCACTTTATTATAAAGCAGAAACTAACACACCATTGTAAAGCAATTATACGCCAATAAAGATGTTTAAAAAAAGTTAAAAAGAAATTATAATCAAAAACATTACTTTTAATTTCCTCAAAACATAGATATAAGCTACAACAAGAATACCCATCTCACAGCCTTACTCTTTAACCTTTAAAGAGTGGACAAAGTAATTTCTCCCCTACAAATTCAATACACTGTATTTACTCATAAAGCAAAAGCCACTGGTACCTGTAGACAGGGCCTGAGCAGACTCGAAGTTCCCTTGAACACTGTCTCTATCCACCAGAGCAAAGCACATCACACCCACCTAAGGAGACATCACTTTACCTAAAAACCCTGAGACTACACGAAGGAGACAGTTTACTTTGTTCCCACCAACAATGTCAAATACACATTTCCTTCTGTTCTTACTTTTGACAAGTCTTTCGTTTTTTTCAAACTGAGTGCGCACAGCCCTAAAGATAATTCTAACTTTTAGTAGTCAGCCCGTGGTTATCTAATATAAATGCCACAGAAAGCTGACAGATCTCAAAAGCAAAAGCAAGGCTGAGCGGACAAGAGGTACAGGCAGTATATGGAGGTTTTATCTGAAGAGATGACATAAAACGGTACGTATACGCACACAAGCTGACGACAGCGGTACCTCCAGGGAGGGAGGGAAGGATAACTGGATGCAGTAGAGGCACACTGGAGACTTCAATCAGAAAAAAGATTCTTGAAAGAGAGGTCTGAAGCAAATATGAAAAATATTCACATATGTTCATATTTATTTTGAGCAGATACACAGGTGTTCATTATAACCATTTGTACTGTTTTATTTTTAATTTTTCAAGGCAATGAAGGAAAAAAGAGATTATAGAAGATAGGGCAACCCTGAACCGTTTCTTCTGCTGAGAAGAAACCATTCTGAGACAAAGAACAATATTCTGGGTCCGTTCTAGCCTTCCAACCATGTGAGAAACCAGAAGAGCCGAGTTCCAGGAACTCGTTAATACAGAGCTTCCTCGAGGTCACCTGAAACTCTAAATCTTGGTGGTCTCTGGCCATTATGCGACTGTGGAATTTCAGAACCACAAGGGCCCACCCTCTTTCGGACAGATGAGAACTCAGGAGGCCCACAGAAGGAAAGCTGCCTGTCCCAGTGCTTGGCCAGCGAGGGGAGATGCTCAGAGAAACTCAGCCAATTTCCCATTTCAGAGTCAGTCCTGCAGGCGGGTCCCTACATGCACCTGAGGGTCCCGATTTCAGGATCGATATCCACATGTGAGTCAACGATGAAGACTTACATCTCACATATCCACCAACACACACTGCACTTGTCCAGGCCGCCGTGTGAAGTGCTTGCCACCAGCAGAAAGCCAAAGAAACCTCAGAAACTTCACATGACAATTAGGCTCTAAGAGTCGCGAGAAGGACCTAAGTCACAGGTGTCCAGGGCAGGGGACGGCAGTTGACACCATGAGCAACCCGCCAAGGATAAGCATGTATCAGCCATCTGCTGCACCGGGGATTTCTGCGTATACTGCCTTATTTTCCTACTGATTCGATGATCAAATGAACATGCATTCAATGTCCATACTCAAGGCTCTGAATGTAAACAATGAACCATTCTATAAATCCAAATTTTAACTGCAAAGGACTCAGATGGAAAAGAGTTTGGCTGTTGAGTGAGTAAAACAAGCCTCATGTGGACTTCCCTGGTGGTCCAGTGGGTAAGACTCCTGGCTCCCAATGCAGGGGGCCCGGGTTCGACCCCTGGCTGGGGAACTACATCCCTGCATGCCACAACAAAGGGTCCGTATGCCCCAACGAAGATCCGGCACGGCCAAAATAAATAAATAAAAAAAAATAAATCTTAAAAAAAAAAAGAAGTGAGTTGAGGGACCAATTAAAAAAAAAAAAAAGCCTCATGTGATGCTGGGCTCATCGCTAACCAGCCAGGCAGCTCAAAGCAGCGTGCAGTTCTGGTCCAGGCCCGCCTGTCCTCCAGGCCTCTCCGCAGATGTCCCATTTATGCTCATTCTGATCAGCCTTTCCGTCCTTAAAATTCACAGACTGAACTGGGAGCTCTTCCCAAGGTCCTGTCCAACTCTGGCTTCCTCTGCCCCTTCCCAGCAACTCCCTCGGTGACACCTATTCCCTCTGGTCACCCCCTCATCTTTGCAGCCTCTCTCCTCAGAGCCTCTCCTCTTCCCGTCCTGGGGCAGATGAGATGTGTGTCCATTGTATGTGATGGAGAGGAGTTACCTGGTGAGAACTGAGCCCTCTCCCCGCCCAGGAGACCTGGCTGAAGGCGCCCCTCCTAGACATCACTAGAAATGCTCTAACCCACTAGTTCCCACGCATGTGCATCAGATTCACCCGGAGGGCTTGTTCAGGTGCAGAGACTACTGGACCTCCACGGCAGGTCTGGGGGAGGGGCCTGACAACCCGCATCTCCAACAAGTTCCCAGGCGATGCTGCTGCTGCTGGTCTGGGGACCACACTTTGAGAACCACCTCTCTATCTCTAGCCTGCTGATTCCCCATCCTGTCGGAAGGATGTGAAGACTCAAACAGCTGGGGAACTTCTGAAAATGCCGATTCCAGGCGCCATGCCCGGAAGAGTCCGAGCAGCAGGTCAGAGGGAGGCCTGCGACACTGGTGGTCAGACTGAACCTGGCCGTGCTGGTTCTCACCCACTGCCTGTCCTCTGCCCCAGAAAAATGTCAAGGACCTTTTCTGTCTCCAGGGCTTTTCAGGGGCAAAACTTGAGCTTCCTTGTGAAAGAAGCCCACGCTATTCACGAGAGGCCCCTGTCCCTGCTGACTGTCCCTGCTGACTGTCTCTGCCCCACGAGCCTCAGAAAAGAAGGGGACAGCCTGGGGGCAGCCAAACCACTGCTTTGCAAACAAGACCCGGGGCTGGACTCCATGACCTTGGTGTGTCTACTGAAAAGCCATGGCAAGAGGAAGTCCCCCTCCCAAAGGGGTGACCTCCCACCCTCCCAGCCACCCCAGCCACAGTAAGAACCACGTTTGTCTCACTTCACCCCAAGCCCTTACAACCTGCAGGGTCTCTCTCACAAGGGGATGCTGGGCAGTACTTCTTTTGGGAAACTTCCTTGAATGTCCCTTTAAAATAATAACCCATTATTGTTATTGTATGTTTATGCTACAATTGTCAGGTGGTAAGGAAAATAGGCAGGGTATGCAATTGTATGTATGTCCCGACCACAACGGTGTAAAACAAAAACTCTTCAGGCGTCTGCCATACAGAATGAAGTCAGTCAGAAAGAGAAAAACAAATACCATAGGCTAACACACAGATATGGAATCTAAAAAAAAAAAAAATGGTCATGAAGCACCTAGGGGCAGCACAGGAATAAAGATGCAGATGTAGAGAATGGACCTAAGGACACGGGGAGGGGGAAGCGTAAGCTGGGACAAAGTGAGAGAGTGACAAGGCCATATATACACTATCAAACGTAAAATAGATAGCTAGTGGGAAGCAGCCGCATAGCACAGGGAGATCAGCTCGGTGCTTTGTGACCACATAGAGGGGTGGGATAGGGAGGGTGGGAGGGAGATGCAAGAGGGAGGGGATATGGGGATATATGTATATGTATAACTGATTCACTGTTATAAAGCAGAAACGAACACACCACTGTAAAGCAATTATACTCCAATAAAGATGTTAAAAACAAAACAACAACAAAAAACTATTCACGCAAAAACTGGAAGGAAGCTCTAAAAATGTTAATAGTGATTGTCTCTGGGTGGTGGGGTTATGAGTGGTTCTTTTCTTCTTGCTACTTGTTTGTTTTCTAAGCTGTTTATTAAGAGCACATATTACTTATATAAACAGAACTAAACTTTATTTTATCATAAGTTGGAAGGAAAAAATACACAACAGAACACTGCCCACACCTAAGCTGTGTCAGCCCAAAGGGCAGTGTCCTGCCAGCTTCCTCCAAGGGAGCAGGGCTGGCTGAGGGTCAGGGACGCCTCATGGCCTTTAGCAAGTGCTTTCAGCAAACATTTGCTCCAGGTTGGAGCTGAGGCTGCCAATACACAGCAGCCCTGCCCTCAAAGAGCTAACAGCACAGAAACAGAACAAGGATGCAGGGTCCTCTTTTCTACCCATAAGTCATTCTGGGCCCTGAGAATGGACTAGCAATCGTTTCCTTCCTGTGACTGTCTCCCATCTTCTGGAACTCGGCACAGTGCCCTAAGAGGGGCACGTTACCTCCAAGTAGAGGGTCTCAAGCCCTTTGGCCGGCCCAGACTGGACTGTCAGAGCTGCTGAGTGCCACCAGCATGTGTCCTACTGGGCCGCCAAGCCCAGAGGGCAGCACCTGCCAGGCCAAACAGCCTGCAGCAAGCACGTGACTGTTCCATGCTGCGTACAGAGCCAGAAACCTCACCTCCACCCCAGCGCTTGCAGGGAGGGTTACCACCTCCCAGCCACACCTGGGGCAGGAGACTCACCTGTCCAGAGTTAGGGGTCTTGTCTCCAACTGTTAGCACCACCTGCTTCTCCTGGCACTTAGCACACAGCGTCCAAAGCACTGCTTACCATGAATGGTGCCTGCAGCCAGAGATCAAGCCCCGAGTAGCTGCTAAACAATCACCATGGCCACCAGGCAACCCCCCTCCACACCCAGGCCCAAGTTCACTGGCAGCACCCATTTCCCCTGACTGCGGCTGTCACGAGGGAAGCAGTAGCTGAGACCCACCTGCTGACGGCGTGCCCAGCCCTGGCAGTGGCTCTCCTCAGCAAGGAAACAAACCCCCGTCACCCCTATAGATCCAGTTCTCACAGGGCTCTCCCGCACCCCCGGACCCCTCCTCATCACAGCTGGCCTCTGTTACTAAAGCATGGGCCCGGTGCCAAGCCTCCCAAAGGCTGCTCGGAGTGTCCACAGTGCTGTGCCACCAACGGGCCATGGAATGAGCACAAGGGGCTTGCTGAATTGGCCACACGAGCAAGACATCCCAGCACCCCAAGCCCCCTCTCATGTACCCCGACCCCAGTGGGAGGAAAATGGAAATAATCATCTCAGAAAACCCAAGACACTGTCCACTCCCTCCTTTTCCCTCCTTTTTTCAGATCCAGCAGCAACCACAGCCCTCTGCAGGAACTGGACCCAGCACCCAGCCCAACGCCACAGTGCAAACTCCACCTGGCCGCCTGGCCAGCGACCTCAGTGACCTCAGAACCAGCACCACTGCACGAGGGCAGAGAGGGAAGCCACAGCTGGGTGGAGGGCTTCCTCATGGTGACAGGGTCCTCATGACTCTGAAGATTCTCCCAAGCCCCAGAACCAGGACTAAGTTACAGCCCAGGAAGCTGAGTGCTAGGGGAGGTCTCAGAGGCAGAGGGTTCAGTGAAACCCCAGTGTGAACCTGGAAGGAGACCGGTTCTTGAGCAGTGGTTCTCAAACTGTGTTCCCTGGGGTCCTGGAAACCCATAGAGATGCCCTGGAGAAAGAGGGGCTGAGCTGAGGGCGCTAGAGTTCCCCAGCCCTCAAGTCAATCAGATTTGCTAGGGCTTCACCTGGGGACTCAAGAAAATCATATGGGGGAAAACGTTTCACTGCTAAGTTTGACAATCAGGGCTCTGAGGTGCAAAGTTTAAATATGTTTCCCATCAATGCCGGCTATCTAAAGATCATGAACATCATCAAAGATTCTCACCCAACCTTCCCGAGGCTGGGATGGGGATTTTCACAGCCCTTCCCCCTTTGGGCCCTCCTGTCTGACCCACCGACTACCTTCTAATGAGATATGGGGAGCATTTCACAAGCAGATACCCCATACTGTGAACCTGGTGTTCCTGTCTGCCAGCTGGGCGCTCACTGATTATATATTTGGCCTGAACATAACTCTTCTGTGGTCCCTTCTGTCCCTCAACCCTTTGAATCACTCCTGTACAGACTCACGGAGCTGTGGGTGATAACCGTGTCAGGTTGCTCCTCCCAGAGCCCGTGCCAGCCAGTCCCCACTCGACTGTGTGCTTGGGCCGTGGCTGCAAACCAAGGCTCGTCTCTGGGGCCCTCACAGCACCAGGCACGATGTTTTGCACACGGCTCAAAGAACATTCCCTGGACAAAGTAAAGCAATCCCACCTCTGACCCTTCTCACAATGCCAAAAAAAGGGATGCGTGTGCAAACACACCAAGTTTCAACAAGCAGATGCCTGACCACCGTTTCCTCTTGGCTTCCTGTAGGGAAACTGTTCAAATGACAGTACTGCCGGACGCACAGAACCCGGGGAGGGCGGCGCGGGGGGTCCCGCCTTACCTGGTAGTAGGTCTTAATGTTTCTCACTAAGATGGTCAAGTTCTGAATACGAAGGTTCACATCATTGTTGACGTGTTTGTTGATGCGTTGATTTGTTGGCCTGGGATCTCTAGGGGAAGAAAAATGAGAATGGAAAATTGCATCTCCCAGCATCTGTCACACCCCATCCTACCCCAGCCGCTACTGAGCATTCGGTCCTCTCCAAGCCTAGGTTACTATGCAGCTGTGACAGAGTGGCTCAAGTCAAGTCCTAATTCTGCCACTGCCAAGCCGTGGACCTCCAGGGAGCCACATCACCTCCTGTCCCCCCGCCAAGCACTTAGCCCCCCACTGGCCCTTAGGCAATGTTATTTCTGGCCCCAGAGCACCCATAAACAACCAAGTGTCACTGCAGACCCAAAAGTTGCACTGTGTAAACATCAATAACCTACCCCCCAAATATATTTTACGATTAAAAAGAATTCAAAGCTGACCAAAGCAAAATACGGGAAATATCAAGAAAGATGGAAAAGGGGGAAACAGTACACTTTCTGACTTCATAAACCAGTAAAGTCATTGATGTTCCATTTCAAACCGGTCTCCTGCCTATGTCACCAAATTGCTCTTGCCTGTGATTTACATTCCAGGGGCACAATTCTATCTCAAAAACCACCACCATGAGTATGCGATGCTATGTGGTGTACAACACACCCTACGAGAAATGTGAAGAGACACAAGTAATTCCTGGGGGAAACCCCCGAAGTGTCATTTATTTTCCAATCTCAGGCAAAAGTCAGGTCTGCTTGTGATGAAACTAGAAATCTGAATCAAGTGATTTATAATTTCACTCATCTACATACAGGACATTTCTCAAAAATTCTCAGTGTCAAAAAATATTTCCTATTTGAAGAGAACAGACTCAACAGAACGGATTTCCCTTCCCTCTCCCCATGTACCCCACACAGCTTTGCCTAACATAGCCCTCCCTGCCATTCGACTGTCCCAAGGCACCACAAAGGATGTTTCATTCAAATGAGGGCTGTCTTCACAGTTTCTTCTGTCGTCCGAGCCCTGTGCTAAGGGTGCGGTGCCTTCCAGGGGCTGCTGTGATGGAGGAGAGACAGGCCTCTTCCTCCTTCCTCGGTACTCGGGGCCCCTCGATGATGATGATGATGATGAGAGGACAAGAAGGGGAATTTGGGGAGTTAAGCAAATCAATTTCAATGCCATTCAGTTCATTCAAAGCCAATAATTTATACAAAGCTGACAAACAGGAAAAAAAAAAATCTAAAAACAGAAATTATTTCAAATGCCACTATAAGCACAATTCCTTAATAACACAAGCTGTTTAAAATTCAACCATTAAGTAAATATTTGATATAAACACTATGAGTCCCTACACTGGATTGTGTATATGCAAACCCTTTACGAATCACATGCGATAATCAGCCATGGACTTTATTCAATCATCCTGTATCTCCTAAAACAGTCACATGGGCTCCTTGGGACAACCAGAGGACCTCTTTTCAACTGTCCTGGGACAACGTTTCTTTTTTTTTGCGGTACGCGGGCCTCTCACTGTTGTGGCCTCTCCCGCTGCGGAGCACAGGCTCCGGACACGCAGGCTCAGCGGCCACGGCTCACGGGCCTAGCCGCTCCGCGGCATGTGGGATCCTCCCGGACCGGGGCACGAACCCGCGTCCCCTGCATCGCTGACTCTCAACCACTGCGCCACCAGGGAAGCCCGGGGACAACATTTCTTATTGTCCCCACACAGTACTAGAATCTGGCCAAGCCATTTACATGTTACATGTTTCTCCTGGAGCCATTCATTACTGAGAAAATAAAGGTTAACAGTTCAGGGGCAATTCATTTAGCAGCAGAGGAGGCATTCAGAATTTAAACCACAAAGGCATTTTAGCTACAGAAGTGCACCTAGCACGACAAAGTAATTTATCTTAAGGGTGCAGTGCTCTTCCCTTTACTATAGACACCTTAAGAGATGAGAAGCAATTTCATAACGTAACAAACGTGCTTCCTAAGACAGCAGAACTTCAGAACACGCAGGGCTTTTTCTGTTTTTTGTTGCTATTGTAGTCCCAGCTTTCATTAAGTCAGACGGGGACCCCCTGAGGAGTGCCAGAAGCTGGAAGACCTTGGCAAACGTGGACATTCACTGCACGGGCAATGGCACAACACACACCCAGGATCCAGGGTCGGGGCCTGGGAGACTGTCAGGTGGCGGAGGTCGGGGAGGGGGTTCTATATGAGTAATTAGACTAATTACCATGATCGTTAGCACTCCCTCCTTTAACTCAGCCTCTCAGGGTAAAGAGAGATTAGGAAACCAATCGAACAAAAGTCAATTTTGGTGAAGGAAGGCCTATCCCCACTCTGCCCAGCACTGTGTAACCCCGCCCTGTCCCTCAGCAGGAAGTGGGTTAGGAGCTACTGATTCTGGTTTGGAAATGGGGCCAGGACTGGCCAAAGTTCTCTGGGCCCCACTGTACTCATCTGCAAGATGACCACAGGATCCTTCCAGCAGTAAAAGGTTATCATTCTAGGGAGGCCAGGTCCGCACTGGCACACGTGGGACCTGGTTCTTGATCCCAGGAAGAGGACATCATAGAACCACTGCAAGACTGTTTCCCTGAAAGCCATCATTAAGAATAAGGATCTTCTTTGTACGACAGCCCTAGAAAGCAAAGCCCCACAGCTCCACATCAGGATGTCAGAGGACAGGAGAGAGACAAGGGTTCAACAAAGCATCTGGTAGCTTGTCCGAACTTGGAGAGATACAAGTCCAAAGTATGGGCCCCCGGGGCTTCCTTCTGATAAAAACTTCTAACTTGAAAAAAAGAAATCAACTTTCCCTAAAATTTTAAAGAGAACTATAATTTAGATTTATAGCAACCTTGCCTCCCTCCTTTGTGAAAAGGCCAGCCCCCAACTTTTCATCATATTCCAAAGACTTCCTAAATTTAAAACTGAATCCAAAAAATCCTGAATGAGAAACTATGTTTGATACAGATGATGGAGATGTTGATAATCTATCACAGGTTAATAAAAAAGGTGTTAAACAGTAGCCGGAGCCCAAAGTTGTGTAAGAGAACATTAGGAACGTATATTCTACGTATATACCATAGACAACATCTGGGGAACACCAAAATATTAATTCTGCTACCTCGACATGGTAAAATTATAGACAATGTTTGTTTTGCTCATCTGTATGTTCTGACCTCCCTCCAACAAACGTGAATTTTTTTGTGTAACTTTTTACAGACTCAAAGGCCCCATGAAGAGTGTCATATGCTGCAGCCATGAAAGAACATCACTCAAGTTCATGAGTAAAAATCTTTCTTGCTCCAACTCTCTAGCACCAACACAAACTCATTCAACTAATCAGTATCTGCCCCTTTATCCTCAGCTTTTACATCTGCAAAATCGGAACATAACTCCTCCTCCAGCACACTAAGGAAAAAAATTATCATTCAAATGCTTTTGAGAAGCCTAAGGAACTCTCGCATTGGTCTGAGGCTATTTCCAACTTCTGAATAACTAATATATTACCCGTAATTTTGCAGCTAGTACAAGGGGTTAAAAAGGAGTCTGAACAAAGCAAACAGTGTTGGATTTAACGCAGGCCTTGCCCAGGCACGAGCTCTCAGCCCCAGCCAGTCCTAAGTTCTTAGCTGAACTCAACAGCCACTGCGTCAGTTCAGGTGTCCACTCTCACATGCACAGATGTACAACATCACACGCACGTGGGCACACACACAAACCCAGCTCTGGGCTTCACGCTAACAATAGTGATGACTGACATTTGTTGGGCATTTCCTATACATGCATAATGCATAATCTTATTTAATCCTCCCCAAATCCATAAAATACCATCCCCCTTATTACAAATCAGGAGATTGAGGCTTAGAGAGTTTAAGTAACTTGCCCAAGATAAGAGCACTAGTAAGTGGCAGAGGGAGGATTTGAACTTGTCTGCCTGATGCTAGAGTCGAAACTCTTAATTTTCCTATGAGACCATGAAAAATGTGTCCAAAGTGAATCAGACACCTAGTTTTTCCCTGGACTACCAGTAGGTACCCAGAGAAACTGCATTTACAGAGGAGCTATTCAGCAAGTTTTCCCAAGCATCTCCATCCACGCCACTCAATGCCTCACTTTCATTCAGGAATTCTCTTAGACCTGGGCCTCCCCTGAAAGCTGAGCCCACAGGGCTTTCCAGCTTCCAGGCACTGATGTCACTAGGAGGCCAGGGCCCAGAGACTACTACCGCAGCCTTCTTCAGTTGCCAGAGACAATGCCCAGGTGCAGTCACGTGACCCCCAGCCAGCCTCCATATGGCTCCAAAGTGTTAGGTAACACGCCTCTTATCTGAACTCCAGCAACAGGTTAGCACACTGCTCTCTGCAATTTTCTCAGGTCCTACCAACTTGGAGAGAATTTATCAAAATAGGCGAACTGAAGACAGCTGGGACTACTAGCATGGGAGACAAGGCAGAACAGCCTTATCACTTACCTGCTAGTTAGCCCAACACGTCTCCACTCGGGAGAAGTGAAAACAGGCTTGGCTTAAGAAGTGTTAGATGTGGGGCTAGGATATGGGTCCCAGAGTCCAGTTTTGCCCTAGATCTTGCTGGGAGCGAGCTAAGGCTAAGAAGTATGTGGTAATCTGGGAGACTAGGAATGTAGGAGAAAGGTAGACAGAAAAGGAAAAAAAAAAAAAAAGAACTCTTAGGGGGTGCCCCAAATCCTTTCTGGATTAAGAAGGTGGATGCATAAGGACATAACCAATGCCAATACCTATTAAGTGGCAGGCACTATGCTAATTACTAACATCATTTAATCCTCACAACCATCTCTTAAGGAAGGTACGTTCCTTCCCACTTCACAGGTGAGGAAACTGAGAGGTTGAGTGACGTGCCCAGCATCACAAAGCATGCATGAGAGAGACCTAGGGTTTGAATCCAAGCTGGCTATCTAGGCTTTCAACGCTAGGGTTGAAATTCGTTGTTGTTGTTTTTTGAGGTAATTTTTTATGTGGGATCTTAGTTCCCCCACCAGGGATCGAATCCGCACCCCCTACATTAGAAGCACAGAGTCTTAATCACTGGACCACCCAAGAAGTCCCCCTGAGGTAACTTTTACATTTAGGGTGAAATGCATATATCTTAAGTTACACCTTGATGAGTTTTGAAAGATGAACTATACTCCAGTCAATATATGGAACATTTCTACCACCCTCAGAAGTTCACTTGTGCCCCCTTTCCAGTCAATCCCTGCCCACTTTCAAGAGCGAACAATGCTCTGATATCACCTGGAACAGGGTCATTCCTATCACTCAGTCAGTAAACTGCGTGCTGCTTGTGCCTCTCCCTCCTTGATTTCCTCCTGGAAAGCCACCCATCTTCCCCACTGTCCCCTCCTCGGTGTCCAACCCTGGCCAGAGGACCCAGAAGCACTGCTTGAGGCCTGAAGAGCTGCAAACGTATCAGTTCCCACTTCCAGCACGATTACCCTGGCGAGGCACAGAGGAGAAAATAACGTTTCAAACTGTCAAGGGGAAGGGAGAAGCCCGTCAAACTGAATTCAGCCGCGAGCCGAGTGTGAACAAGTGATGAGCTGGCATTTCTCAAAGGAATGGTCCAACAGGCTTTCCTGATTTACAAGCAAGTGGTAAACGCTTCAGGAATTCCAAAGGTCAGGGAAGAAAGAGAAACAGTCCCAGGGCTTTTGTTCTCCCCTCGCCTGGGTGTAAAAGCTGAATGAAAAGGCTGGGGGATACTGCTGCTTTTTTTTTTAATTAAACAGGACAGCTCTAAGTTTCACTGGTTGCTGTACCCATGGAATCCAGCAATTTTTGGGGTCTAACAGGATGAGGGGGGAAGAGTTGCCAGAACCTGAATATGCCACAAGACAACCCGAGGAAAACTTCTCATCAATGTTCTCGGAGACGTGCTGCCAAAGCGGACAACAGATTTGTCTCTTTAGAATTTAATCAAACTCAAGACTGGTAACAGTGGTAGTGCCTTTAAAAAAAAAAAAAAAAAA